>NC_087187.1:927500-930000 GCF_035594125.1 Scylla paramamosain
TGCAGGTGTTGTGGTAAAAGTACTCAGGCAATGCGCACTAACACACACACACACACACACACACACACACACACACACTCACACACTAACCAACCCTCACGCCAAAACTGTTGAAACGTAACTTAGATAGGAGTAAACACGCACACACACACACACACACACACACACACACACACACACACACACACACACGAAGCATCAATATTAAAACTGGCACTAATGATAATAATAATAATAATAATAATAATAATAATAATAATAATAACAATAACAACAGCAACAACAACAACAATAACAACAACAACAACGACCATAACTAGGCCACGCGTTCGACAGTTGAAAGGTCACGACAGGATAACATGACCATTGTATATTAAGAGAGAGAGAGAGAGAGAGAGAGAGAGAGAGAGAGAGAGAGAGAGAGAGAGAGAGAGAGAGAGAGAGAGAGATTTACCTGTCGCTAATTAACGCAGGTGACCGGTTATAATTATTGCTTTAATGCCCCGCAACTTATCGACTCAGTGAGGACAATAAATGATAAATGTACTTTTTTTTTTTTTCCGCTCTTTGTACCTATTTGTCTTTACCATTTTCCTCTACCCCTTTGCTACACGTGATCCTGTCTGTCTGTATGTATGTGTGTGTGTGTGTGTGTGTGTGTGTGTGTGTGTGTGTGTGTGTGGTTTGATTCTTTCTCCGTCTCTCACATTGCTCTGCCTCATGTCTGTGTTCTGTCTGTGTCTGTATGTCTCTGTCTATGTGGTTTATCGGTCTCACTTTGCTGTTTTGCTGTCTTTCTCTCTGTCTGTCTAGCTGTTTATCATTTTAATTTGCCCAGTTTCCGTCTGTCTGTCTGTCTGTGTCTGTCTATCTCGCTTTTCTCTGTCACTCTCGTATATTTTTGTCAGTTTGTCTCGTGTACCATTCTGTCGCTCTCGTTATAAGAGTATTTAAAAGTTTATATCATTATTTCGTTCTTTTATTGTCTCATCTTCTCATTCCCTCATTCTGTTCATGCTGTCATTATTTTCTCGTTTTCTCATTATCTTATCGTGTTATTCTGTTTATTCCTGTCATTCTATATTTTTTTTATTATTTCGTTTTATTGTTCTCTTATTTTGTCATTGTTTGTCTTTTCATTCCGTCATTCCTTTTATCTTTTTTTCATTCCGTCATTCTTTTCTTCGCGTCGTCATTGCATTATCCTTCTTTTCACCCCTTCATTCTGTTTCCCTGTCTGTCATTCCTCCTCTCATTCTTCCTTTCGTCTTGTCATTCCATCATTCTGTTCTATTCTCGTATCGTCATTATCTTACTTATCCTTATCCATCATTTAGTTTTCTTCCCTTTCCCTTCTTTCATTTTCCATCATTCCGTCATTTCTTCATCTGTTCTTTATAAAGTTAGTTTCTGTTATTCCTTGTCATTTCATTCTCTCAGTATCTAACGTACATCCTAGTCTCTTTCTCAGAATCCTACCAAATCATTCTGTTCTCCTCTCTGTCCATCAATTATCCACGCCTCTCTCACGCTGTCACTCTCAAGTTAACAAAACCTCATTCACTCTAACCGTCACTTCATAAACTATACTAAGATAACTAGCAATACACGCACAAACACAAGAAGGGGAAAAATATATACAGTAACCTTGTGTGTGTGTGTGTGTGTATATGGAAAGACTGGTCACTAAACTAGGCTTGAAAACACACGCAGGGGAAATATGCATGGGGAAAAAAAGGAAAGAGGGAAATAAGAGCGTGATGTCAGATGAAATATTGCGGGAAATTCTATGATGGTTTAAAAAAAATGTGTTGGGGAGGAGGAGGGGGAGGAAGGGGAGGAGGGGTTGTGTGTGTGTGTGTGTGTGTGTTAGGAGGTTTGTATGCGTGTAGTATGAGTGTTGGAGTGGAAATGTTCTCTCTCTCTCTCTCTCTCTCTCTCTCTCTCTCTCTCTCTCTCTCTCTGTGTGGGTGTGTGTGTGTGTGTGTGTGTGTGTAATAAGAGTCTTGTATATGTGTGTGCGTGTGTAAGTGTATGAGTGTTTGTATGGAGATGTAGTGTGTGTGTGTGCGTGTGTGTGTGTACTAAAAGCCATTTTCTGACAATTTTCCTTCCCTTTTTAGTTTCCTTCCAGTTTCTAAAGGGAGGGAAGGTTTATTTTTAGGGAAAATGGCGCAGTGTTTTGAGAGTAATGGACGTGTTTTTCAAGTTCCTTCAAAATACTAACCTTTTTTCCCTTTTTTCCCCTTTTTTTCCTGAGGGTTACACTTTTTTCCGTTCGCATCTACAAAATTATTCTTTTCCCTCGTATATTTTCTTTTACTAGCTTGCTTTCTCCTCAATTTTCTTTTTTTTTATAAACTCCATGTATGTATTTTTTTTTCTTTCAGTTTCTTCAAAATACTCAACGGTTTTTTTTTTCTTTTTCTATCAGCTTCCACAAAATTATTCTTTTCCTCGCTTATTTTCTTTCACAAACTTGCTCTTCTCTCAACTTTCT
>NC_087187.1:937500-940000 GCF_035594125.1 Scylla paramamosain
TTAATTAGCCGTCCTTGCAGGTAGAAATAAGGTGTACAGGTGTGATAGTCCCGGTACCTGAGTGTTTATTAATCAAATCACTTGAATAATTGAAGGAAAGGTGATTTTTTTAATGATGTGTTTGTGTGTGTGTGTGTGTGTGTGTGTGTGTGTGTTCCTTTCTCGTCTTCCTTCCTTCCTTTCCACTGTTCTTTCTCCTCTTCCCTCCAAAAATCTCTCTCTATCAATCTCTCCTCCTTTTTCTTCCCTCCCTCCTCTCTTTCTCTTTCCCTCCACCCTCTTTCTCCCATTTATTCCTTTTTATCCTCCTTCATCTCCCTTTTTCCTTCCCTCCATCCCTCTTCCCTTCATAAACCTCTCTTTCTTCCTTCCTTTCCTTCCTCTTCTCTCCGTTTTTTCTCTCCTTCTATCTAACTACTATTTTTCATCCTTCCTTCCCTCCTTCCTTCCTTCCTTCTTTCCTTCTCTCCTTTCTTCTCTCCACGCCTTAGAAAACAATCCATTCTCTCTCTCTCTTCCCTTCCTTATCCCCTTCCTTCTCTCTTTCTCTCCTCTCCTCCCTTCCTTCCCTCCCTCCCTCCCTCCCTTCCTCCCTTCCTTCTCCCCTTCCTCCTCTCTTTCTCTCCTCTCCCCCATTCCTTCTCTCCTTCCCTTCCCTCCCTTCCCCCTCCCTTCTTTCCTCCATCCCTGAAAAATACTGCCCATTTCTTCTCTTTCCTCCCTTCTTCCTTCCCTCCCTCCTTCCTTCCTTCCCTTCCTTCTTCCTTGTTTGGCCAGTGCTGGAGAAAACAAAGCTTAACACACACTTAAGCAATTCTCTTGTTTGACAGTAACCACCAATTCCCTTTTCCCTCCATCACCCCGTTTTCTTTGCGTTCCTGCCAGGGGGAACTTAAGTAAACGAGCGTAAGAAATATTAAATGATGGTGTAAATAAATATTCCTTGGATTTCAAGTCAGGATAGGATGAGAAGCAATGGTTTAGTTAAGTTAGGTTAAGAGGGGAGTTGATGGAGGTCTTCAGGTTGTGTGAAGAAGATAAATAGAAGATAATATTCTGAGAGCAGAGAGGAAGTCGTGGACGTTGAAGATAGCGAGAAGATAGTGAGTGACATAGTGATTAGTCAACGATACAGTGAAGGAAATTTTGAGATAAGTGAAGGAATTTTTATAGTGGAGAACTGATAGTGAGAGAAACCTTTGCGAACAGTGGTATACGGTTGGTAGTGAGAGAAGTAAAGAGCAATAAATCAATAAATAGATAGATAGATAAAATAAAGAAAAAAGAATCAATAAAAAGAAGTGCTTTTAAAACTCCCTCAGGTGACTTTAGGGTGCAAAGAGGCGGTAATAAAGCAGAGATTAGGGAAGCGCTACCCCCACCAACCACTCCCTACCCACCGCCTACTGGGGAAAAAAAAGTTGGGGGAAGAACAAAGAAAAGAGACAAAAAAAGGAAAAAATATATAGAGGGGTGGAAAAAAAAGTAAAAAAAAATATATGAGAAAAGCCTTCGATAAGTGGGAAAAGTGAGAGAGAGAGAGAGAGAGAGAGAGAGAGAGAGAGAGAGAGAGAGAGAGAGAGAGAGAGAGAGAGAGATCTGTACACGTGGAAATCTCTTAAAGAGCCTCACCTGTTTGGAGCTTAACCCTTTGAACACGACGTGAAAGTCAAAGGGTCATAGAAGCTTTATTTATTATATTTATTCTCTCTCTCTCTCTCTCTCTCTCTCTCTCTCTCTCTCTCTCTCTCTCTCTCTCTCTCTCCCCCCCGGTTTTTTTTTTTTAGATAGTTCCCCCTCCTCTTCCCTCTCCATCCTCCCTTCCCCATTTTCTTTGTAGGTACTTCTTTTCTTTTCTTCCTTTTTCTTTCTTTTTCTTTTTATTTATTTATTTGTTCGTATGTATTTCGTTGTTGTGATTATGTGTGTGTGTGTGTGTGTGTGTGTGTGTGTGTGTGTTCACTCTCTTCCTTCTCCCCCACTATTTCTCCCTGTCCTCTCCCCAAGCGTTTCCTTTCTCCCCCAACCAGCTTTCCTCTCCTCTTTCACCTCATCTCCCCATTACTTCCCCCTCTCCCATCCCCATCTCTCTTTCTTCCCACCCATTCACTTTTCTCCCCTTCACCATTTCCTCGTCTTTCTCCCTCACCACTTCTCACCCATTCTCGTTTTGCTCTCCCCTCTCCACTTCTGTATCTCTCCCCGTTCACTTCCGTCTCTCTCGCCACCAGTCCTCCCGTCACCCTCGTCAGCGTCAGTCAGTCACCCACACACAGTACATGGTAACCTACAGAGATCCTGCTTTCAGGCTGAGTTGATTAAAGAGTAAGTAGATTAAAAGGGTGTTCATATTGAGAAGATTGAATGTTTTTTGAAGTTTGTTGTAAAAAGATGGTTTGAAAGACACGTGGATGTAAATAGTGACTGGGAAATTAGATTAAAGGGGTGTTCATATTGAGAAGATTGAATGTTTTTGAAGCTTGTTGTATATAAATGTTGT
>NC_087187.1:945000-947500 GCF_035594125.1 Scylla paramamosain
GGTCATGAGAGAGAGAGAGAGAGAGAGAGAGAGAGAGAGAGAGAGAGAGAGAGAGAGAGAGAGAGAGAGAGAGAGGGCCAGATAAACAGACAGTTGGGGACAGGAAAGAAATGAAAAAGGCACACACACACACACACACACACACACACACACACACACACACACACACACACAGAGTAAACAGACACTTACAAAAACTAAATCATACATACACACATACACACAGACAGACAAACAGACAGACAGACAGACAGACAGACAGACAGACAGACAGACAGAGAGAGAGAAAGACTTAGAAAATAGAATGACTATCTGAGAAAACTAACAGGGAGAGCGAGAGGAAGAGCAGAGTGAGAGTAAATATGTCTGTCTGTCTGTCTGTCTGTCTGTCTGTATGTATGTATGTATATTGTTTATTTTCTCACTTTCTTTATTTATTTTGTTTTTCTTTTGTCTTTGTTTGGTTCGCGTTGTCTATCAGCTGTCTCATTCTCTCTCTCTCTCTCGCTCTCTCTCTCTCTCTCTCTCTCTCTCTCTCTCTCTCTCTCTCTCTCTCTCTCTCTCTCTCTCTCTCTCTTTCATGCTACATTCCTGACATTTCTTCCTTATAAATAGTTGCAGAGAGAGAGAGAGAGAGAGAGAGAGAGAGAGAGAGAGAGAGAGAGAGAGAGAGAGAGAGAGAGAGAGAGAGAGAGAGCACCGTCTTGTATATTTTAAGTCAACCTTCAGGAGACAATAAGTGGTAAAGAGAGAAGGTCGTGAGAGAGAGAGAGAGAGAGAGAGAGAGAGAGAGAGAGAGAGAGAGAGAGAGAGAGAGAGAGAGAGAGAGAGAGAGAGGTGAAGATAGAAACCAGTAAACAGACAACGAGGGGGGGATAAAAGAAAGCAAAGAAGGAAGAAAGGGAAAGAGAGAAAGGCGAAGAGAAGAAGAGAGAAAGAGAGAAAGAAAGAAAGAAACAAAGAAACAAACAAACAAATAAACAAAAGGGAGGGAAGTAACGAAAGAAAAAGAGAGAATAAATGAATGAATAAAAAAAAATAAAGAGATAGAGAATGAAAAAAAAATGAAAAAAAAAAGTTTCGTTGTTAAATTCTTAAACTCAAAGTATATAAAAATTGAAATATTCCGTCCCATTTTTTCTTTATTTTCTCTAATTTTTTATCCTGAAATGAGCGAGAAAAAGAAGTAATTTTGAAAAGATTTTTATTAACTCTGACTAATGTGAATAGAAATTAATAACCAGGAGGAGGAGGAGGAGGAGGAGGAGGAGGAGGAGGAGGAAGAGGAGGAGGAATGATAACGAAAAGATATATATGAGATAACGATGATAAGAAGAAGAGAAGGAAAGAAGGAGGAGAAGGAGGAGAAAGAAGAGGAGGAGAAATGATATGAGAATAGCAATAATGAGAAGGAATAATGGAAGGAAGAGGAGGAAGAGGTGCAGAAGGAAGAAGAAGAGGAAGAGGAGGAGGAGGAGGAGGAGGAGGAACAAAAATTAATAAGAAAAACAAAAAAAAATAGGAAACAAAACACAATAAACAAATAAAAAAAAAAAGCCGAAAACGAAGATTAAAAAAAAAGAAGGAAAAAGGGAAAATAAATGAAAGAAAAGCAGAAGGAAATTAAACAGACCCAAGACAATAGAAGGAGAAGGAGGAAAAGGAAAATCTTGGAGAGAAGGGAAAAAAAGGAGAGGGAAACAGGCTCGGCTGGAGGAAAAGAAGTGGAAATGGACATGGAAACAAAGGGAGGAGGGAAAAAAGTAGAGAAATTGGGAGGGAAAAAAGTGGATGAGGAAGAATAGAAGGGAAAAAAATTGTGCTCTGGAGGGGAAAGGGGAAAAAAGGGTTAGTGAGGAGACAAACAGGGAATGAAGGGAGGGAAAAATGGACGTGGAGGGAAAGAGGGAGTGGGAGGGAGGGAAAAAAGGGGGAGGGGAAAAAAGTAAGGGAAAAATAACAATCAGGATAGTAATGTCTTGGTTTAATGAGTCATGGTAAGCTGACCCCCTCTCTCTCTCTCTCTCTCTCTCTCTCTCTCTCTCTCTCTCTCTCTCTCTCTCTGTTTAACTTTCCTTATTTAAGACACTCAACCATTTTTTCCCTCCCATGTTTATAGCGGCCCATGTTCTTTGAGGGGCACTGGCTAATGATATGGGGGGCAGAGAGAGGGAGAGAGAGAGGGAGAGAGGGAGAGGGAGAGAGGGAGAGGGAGAAAGACACACTTTTCCAGCCATTTCTTCCATCAGTAACCTTCATATTTCTCCCCCGCAGGTCGAGGTGGCGTCATGGGCGCGGCGGGGTGGCCAGGCAAGGCGTGGGCGACGTGGGCGGCGTGTGGGGCATGGGTGGCCGCCGTGAGTCTGGGGGGCGCCGTGCCTGGGGTGGCGGGGGCGGGGGTGCAGCTGGATGGGGACTTGATGCTGGGGGGCTGTTCCCTGTGCACGAGAAGGGTGACGGCACGCCCTGCTCCACTGCGGTGTATGACAGAGGGCTGCAG
>NC_087187.1:957500-960000 GCF_035594125.1 Scylla paramamosain
AAGAAATAAAAAAGGAAGAGAGGAGAGGAAGAGAAAGAAGGTAGAGAAAGTACGGAGAAAGGAGAAATTGGAAAGAGAGAGAGAGAGAGAGAGAGAGAGAGAGAGAGAGAGAGAGAGAGAGAGAGAGAGAGAGAGAGAGAGAGAGAGATAAAATGGGGATTATACTTTACTCATTTCCTGGGGAGAGAGAGAGAGAGAGAGAGAGAGAGAGAGAGAGAGAGAGAGAGAGAGAGAGAGAGAGAGAGAGAGAGGAAAACTCTTACATGTTGCTATGACATTCTCTCTCTCTCTCTCTCTCTCTCTCTCTCTCTCTCTCTCTCTCTCTCTCTCTCTCTCTCTCTCTCTCTCTCTCTCTCTCTCTCCTTACTTTCATATTTTATTAAGTTTGTTCATCACGCATTTTCTCTCTCTCTCTCTCTCTCTCTCTCTCTCTCTCTCTCTCTCTCTCTCTCTCTCTCTCTCTCTCTCTCTCTCTCTCTCTCCCTTTTCATTTTATCATTTTTATATAATTTTTGAAGACTTTAATGAGAGAGAGAGAGAGAGAGAGAGAGAGAGAGAGAGAGAGAGAGAGAGAGAGAGAGAGAGAGAGAGAGAGAGAGAGAGAGAGAGAGAGAGAGAGAAATGAGGCAGAAAGCAAGACATATGAAGGGAGGAAAGAGAGACAAGAGAGAAATGGAGGGAAATGGAGAGAGAGAGAGAGAGAGAGAGAGAGAGAGAGAGAGAGAGAGAGAGAGAGAGAGAGAGAGAGAGAGAGAGAGAATAAAAATTATGATAAGACATATTGGAGAATAATGAATCATGATAGGGGATCTCTCTCTCTCTCTCTCTCTCTCTCTCTCTCTCTCTCTCTCTCTCTCTCTCTCTCTCTCTCTCTCTCTCTCTCTCCATTTTCCCTTCCAATCTGTCCTGCCGTAACCTATCCAACCCTTCTCTCTCTCTCTCTCTCTCTCTCTCTCTCTCTCTCTCTCTCTCTCTCTCTCTCTCTCTCATTTTCCCTTGTGACAGTTTTGGGCGCAGCATCTCGCTTCCGGTGGCAATCTGTTGATGGTGAGAGAGAGAGAGAGAGAGAGAGAGAGAGAGAGAGAGAGAGAGAGAGAGAGAGAGAGAGAGAGAGAGAGGGGGAGAGGGAGAGATGTTTTGAGTAATTAAGAGTTTATAATCAGAGTTGTTGAGGTGTGAGTTAGCTCTCTCTCTCTCTCTCTCTCTCTCTCTCTCTCTCTCTCTCTCTCTCTCTCTCTTTCTCTCTCTTGTTTGCCTCGCCGCTTATCTTTTTTTGGTCTTTCTTTCATCTTCTTTCCTTCCTTTTTCCTCTTTTTTTCCTTCCTTCCTTCTTTCTTTCGTTTCTTCGTTCGTTCGTTCGTTCGTTCGTTTCTTCCTTCCTTCCTTTTTATCATCTCTTCTATTCTTTCTCCACTCTCTCTCTCTCTCTCTCTCTCTCTCTCTCTCTCTCTCTCTCTCTCTCTCTCTCTCTCTCTCTCTCTCTCTCTCTCTCTCTCTCTCACCTGTCATTGTTGTTAATTAGCAGGGACCTAACGGGTTAATTAACATCACCAACTTAAAACTCTCTCTCTCTCTCTCTCTCTCTCTCTCTCTCTCTCTCTCTCTCTCTCTCTCTCTCTCTCTCTCTCTCTCTCTCTCTGTCTTCGTCTTTGCTTCAGTCGTCTCTCTTTTTTCTTCTTTTCTTTCTTTCTTTCTTTCTTTCTTTCTTTTTCTTTTCTTGTTCTTGTTTTTCTTTTTGTTTTTCCTTGTTTTTATTTTCTTCTTATTCGTCTCTCTCTCTCTCTCTCTCTCTCTCTCTCTCTCTCTCTCTCTCTCTCTCTCTCTCTCTCTCTCTCTCTCTCTCTCTCTCTCTCTTCCTTGTTCTGGCGTCTTAACATTCCTTCTCCTCTCACTTTTCCTCTCCCTCTCTCCCTGTCTCCCTCTCTCCCTCTTTCTCCTTCTCCCTCTCCCTCTTCCTCTTCCTCCTACCTGAACTTTTGTATATTTTTTTTTTCTTTTTTTTCTCACCACAGACCACACCCTCTCTCTCTCTCTCTCTCTCTCTCTCTCTCTCTCTCTCTCTCTCTCTCTCTCTCTCTCTCTCTCTCTCTCCCAATTTTCTTAAAAGCGAGGAATCTTTTCATCGCAGGCGGCATTTATCTCTCTCTCTCTCTCTCTCTCTCTCTCTCTCTCTCTCTCTCTCTCTCTCTCTCTCTGCCTTTCACGTCACTTAATTGTCACTCATTTGATATTTAAGAGAGAGAGAGAGAGAGAGAGAGAGAGAGAGAGAGAGAGAGAGAGAGAGAGAGAGAGAGAGAGAGAGAGAGATTTAAATTTTTTCATTCTTTTCATTTTTCATTTATTTATTTCCTCTCTCGCTTCGTTTATTTCCCTTTCTTTCCCTCCCTTCCTCCCCTTTTCCTTCTCCCTTTTTTCTTTCCCTCTCCTTTCTTCTCTTCAATCAAAGTTTCTCCCCCGTTTTTCCTCCCTTTCCTCCCTTTCCTCCCTTTCTTATCTTTCC
>NC_087187.1:977500-980000 GCF_035594125.1 Scylla paramamosain
GTCGATATACACACACACACACACACACACACACACACACACACACACACACACACACACACACACACACACACACACACACACACACACACGAACCAAATCTTTTCTCTTCTCCCCCACTGTCCTTTCGTCCTCTCCCTCACACTCCTTCCCCCCCCTCTCTCTCTCTCTCTCTCATTATCTTCTCCTGACTCTCTCATTCGCTCATCGCCATTGTCCCATGTGCAGCAATATTGAGATGCCCCGAAAGACACCACACACTCACCTGCGCTAATCATCCCCCAGGTAAGACAGGTGAAACAAAAAAGCTGAAAAAAAAAGGAGGTGAAAAAAAAAATGAAATAAAACCGGCCGTATTGTTTTCCTCATTCAGATTAGGGGGGATGGGGGGTGAAGGGGGAAGAGGGTGGAGGGGGGTTCTTTTCAATAGGGGGCTCAGAGGGGGGTGTAAATGACAGGTGTAAGACAGGTAACGTGTAGGAGAATGGAAGTGAACAGGTTAATCACTCCTTCGTGAGAGAGAGAGAGAGAGAGAGAGAGAGAGAGCGAGAGAGAGAGAGAGGGGGGTAGTTAGGTAATAAAGATAACCATTTCTCTTTATCTGGCTTTAGCTTGTCCAGTGAAGCGAGAGAGAGAGAGAGAGAGAGAGAGAGAGAGAGAGAGAGAGAGAGAGAGAGAGAGAGAGAGAGAGAGAGAGAGAGAGAATTAACCGAATGGAAGTAATAGGATGAAAGAGAGCGAATAAAAAAAACACAAAACAAAAGAAAAACAGAAATAAAACAGAGAGAGAGAGAGAGAGAGAGAGAGAGAGAGAGAGAGAGAGAGAGAGAGAGAGAGAGAGAGAGAGAGAGAGAGAGAGCAATCCTACTGACTCAACTTTAAGAATAACAAACTACACCAAGGAAAAACACACACACACACACACACACACACACACACACACACACACACACACACACACACACACACACACACACACACACACACACACACACTAACCCTTCTCGATTTAAAGGTAAAGTAATCAACTAATAAATGAAGAAATTATATAAGGAACAAGGAAAATTCGTAAAAAATAAGGAAAATATAAAAAAAAGAAGAAAAGAAAAGGAAATATATTGAAAAAAAAACGAGAAAAATATTAAGAAAACAAGGAAAACAAGGAAAACAAGGAAAATATATAGAAAAACAAGAAAATATATAAAAAAAACAATGAAATAAAATAAAGCAAGAAAAATAAATATAACCTAGGCCTATCTAATTTTTCTCGGCCTATTTCCGGGTCGTGTAGCATCGCAGGGTTCTCAATAAGGCGTAATGTAAGGAAGAAACTTTTAATTAATTCTGGGTTGTATTGTTGTCATAGTTACTCTCTCTCTCTCTCTCTCTCTCTCTCTCTCTCTCTCTCTCTCTCTCTCTCTCTCTCTCTCTCTCTCTCTCCGTTTTCGTTTTGTTTTTCTTTGTTTTTTTTTGTTTTTTTTTGTTTTCTTTTTTCATTCGCTCGCTTTCATCCTGTTACTTCTGTTCGGTTAACCCTCTCTCTCTCTCTCTCTCTCTCTCTCTCTCTCTCTCTCTCTCTCTCTCTCTCTCTCTCTCTCTCTCTCTCTCTCTCTACTCTCTACTCTCTCACTCCTTCCCTTTCTTTACTCGTCCCTCACTCTCCCATTCCTCCACTCCCCCCCCTCTCTCTCTCTCTCTCTCTCTCTCTCTCTCTCGCTCTCTCTCTCTCTCTCTCTCTCTCTCTCTCTCTCTCTCTCTCTCTCTCTCTCTCTCTCTCTCTCTCCATCAAATTAATATTCTTACATACAAAATATCCTTATAATCTTTACGTTCTGATGAAAAAAAGAAAGAAAAAAAAGAAAAAATGTGATCAGATAAAAATATTTCTAGCGAGGTTTTTGCAAGAAAGGTGAAAATACTTGAGTTTTGGTATGGCAGGTACGGACAGGTGAGAATTGAGAGGCGTGCGTGCGCGTGTGTGTGTGTGCGCGCGTGTGTGTGTGTGTGTGTGTGTGTGTGTGTGTGTGTGTGTGTGTTAAGAAGCAGGTAAATCAGGTGTAGTGTAGGTGACAGGTTTGTGTGTGTGTGTGTGTGTCTGTTATTCCTGCATTTATCCTCTCTCTCTCTCTCTCTCTCTCTCTCTCTCTCTCTCTCTCTCTCTCTCTCTCTCTCTCTCTCTCTCTCTCTTCCCATCTTTATTCGTTTTTTTAATTTTTTTTATTATTATTTTTCATTGTTTTTGTTGTTGTTGTTGTTGTTGTTGTTGTTGTTGTTGTTGCGTGTGCCATGTTCCCTTCATTAATACATTCTCTCTCTCTCTCTCTCTCTCTCTCTCTCTCTCTCTCTCTCTCTCTCTCTCTCTCTCTCTCTCTCACCCCTCCATCCACCAAACACCTATTTTCCCTCCCCTTCTCTTCATTTCCCCCTCCTTCTCCCTCCTTTCCCCCTCGTTTCCCCCTCCTTTCCCCCTCCTTTCCCCCTCATTTCCCCTCTCTTCCCC
>NC_087187.1:987500-990000 GCF_035594125.1 Scylla paramamosain
GAGAGAGAGAGAGAGAGAGAGAGAGAGAGAGAGAGTTAGGCGAAGTAATAATGAACGTAAAAAGAAAATAAAAGAAAAAAACTAAACAGTGCTTAGACAAAAAAAAAAAAAAAAGATGAAAAAATAATAATTAAGGAAAAAAAAATCTCCCTTGACTTAGAAACAAATTAAACTTGACCTGAACTAATTACCTTGAGTTATCGCCAAAGTTACCAAATAAATAAATATGCAAATGAAGAGATTATAAGAGAGGCGATGAGAGAGAGAGGCGGTGTTAAGACGGTGGTGGTGGTGGTGGTGGTGGTGGTGGTGGTGGTGGTGGTAGTGGTTACATTATTGCAGGTTCTTGGTTGTGAGAGAGAGAGAGAGAGAGAGAGAGAGAGAGAGAGAGAGAGAGAGAGAGAGAGAGAGAGAGAGAGAGAGAGAAGCAGACTGCCAAGCAAACATAACAGCTACACAGACAGACAGACAGACAGAGAAAAGGAACTTGTAAATATAACTACACATACATACATACATACATACATACATACATACATACAGACAGACAGACAGACAGAGAAAAACAAAGAAGAAATTAACAGACGAAAATCTTAACCAGACACAAAAAATAAAATAAAATAAAAATAAATAAAAAAGAAACAAGGTACAGCAACAACAACAACAACAACAACAAACTAACACACACACACACACACACACACACACACACACACACACACACACACACACACACACACACAAAAGACCCAAAGTTTTAACACCTCAAACAAAAAACGCAAACAAACACGCAAAGAAAACGAAGAAAGAAGAAAAAAAAAAAAAGGGGGGACCCAAATATTTAACACCTCAATCAAAAAAAAAAAAAAAGGCAAACAAACAGATCAAAACCCACAAAAAAAGACAAACAGTTAAACAAAACCACAAAAAAAAAAAAAGTTCCTAATTACGAGTGTGTGTAGCAGCAGCGAGTGTTGACGGGGCTGGTCTGGGAAGCGGAATAATTGAGATAGGAGCGAGTCTTAATGCCAGGCTCACCGAGGTCTGAAGGGTAACACTTCACCAGGAGTCCCACAGCATTTTCTTCTCTCTTCTCCTCGCTTGTAAATATTGCTTCTCTGTTTTTCTCCCCTTTTTCTTACTTTTCTTTTTGTGTGTTTTGTTTTTCTTGTTTTTTTTTTTCTTGTTTCGTTAATAAATGCTAGTTTTTTTCCTTCTTTCTTTTTTTTCCTGTTCGTTTGTAAATATTGCTTCCTCTGTCTCTTCTATTTTTTTTTATTATTTTGTTTATATAATTCTGTTTGTTTTGTTATTATTTATTATTATTATTCTAGTTTATATTTTTGTTTGTTTTCTCGTTTATAAATGTTACCTTTTGTTTTTTTTTGTACTTTTAATTTCTTCCGGATATTTTTTTTGACCCTCTTTGTTTGTAATCGTTTATTTTTCGTTTTCTTTACGTTTTTTCCTCACAGAATTTCTCTTTATTATTAATCTTGGCTATGATCTTTTTAACATCATATAAATTAATACGTGAGACAGACAGACAGACAGACAGACAGAGAGAGAGACAGAGAGACATAACATATCAAAAGAGACACATGAAGGGTTTGCAGTATTAGCGAGAGTCATAGGAAGGATTGTGGGGATTACTGAAGGGCGTGGCGGGGGGCGGGAGGGCGTGGGAAGGCGTGGTCTCTGGTAAACTTACTTCATCGACGTTGTCAGAGCGATGGGGGGAGGTGGGGGAGGGGGTGAGGGGTGAGGAAGAGGGGGAAAGGGGTGAGGGAGGGAGGAAGGGGGATGAGAATCGGTGTATATTCCTCATTGAGAGAGAGAGAGAGAGAGAGAGAGAGAGAGAGAGAGAGAGAGAGAGAGAGAGAGAGAGAGAGACGTCCCAATCTCCTCCGCTTTAAGTTATGATACTGCTGTGTGTGTGTGTGTGTGTGTGTGTGTGTGTGTGTGTGTGTGTGTGTGTGCGCGTGCGTGGGAGGCTTGCAATGGTTGGCGCAGAAAAAAAATATTAATACAAGCAAAGAATTAATTACGAACACGAAAGGCGATTATCATTATTATCATTTTTTGTTCTTTTTATTCCTTTGGAGTTTAATTAATCTTTTGAACTTGTCCCCTACTGTGTGTGTGTGTGTGTGTGTGTGTCTGTGTGTGTGTGTGTGCGTGTGTGTGTGTGTAAGCTTAATACTCATTTGTCAAGTACACACACCAAAGAACAGATAGACTAACTGACTCTCTCTCACGCTATACAGAACTCTACTCAAACTACTGTTATAGCAAATGACTGAGAACTACTTATTTTATTAAAGGGAGAGATGAGGTGAGGATATAAATAAGTTGTCAAGGCATTAAGTTCTCGATCAGTGCCCAGAGGGAGGGGAAGAGGGCACGTGCCAAGACGGTTTAGCGGAGGAGCTGACAGGAATGCCTTGCCAAAGTCTGGGTCTGGTTCATATGTCAACTGATCTGACCTGCTAGTTACTGT
>NC_087187.1:1000000-1002500 GCF_035594125.1 Scylla paramamosain
CTCTCTCTCTCTCTCTCTCTCTCTCTCTCTCTCTCTCTCTCTCTCTCTCTCAGACCTCAATTAAAACACCTCCATCAACGTGTTTTCTTTGTTTTAAGACCTTGTTTTCACACCTTTCATCACACACACACACACACACACACACACACACACACACACACACACACACACACACACACACACACACGCACAGCCCATCTCCTTGTTTACTCTTGGCCAGCTGCGGCGCTCTAACAGGCCATCTCGCGGCGGGAAGAAGAAGTGCCAGTGAGTGTAAGAATCCTTTGTGTCAGTGATTACCTCAGGGTTTTTTGTAATGGTGTATTTAAGGCGTGAGGGTTCGTGCCTGAGGGGGTGAAGACGGGCGGTGGGTAGGGAGGGGTAGGGGTGCTAGTGGTGGGCTGGTTAGATGGTTGTTTTCAAGTTCCGTTTTTTGTTGGTTTGTTCCGTTTTTTGTGATGTTTTTTTTTGTGTTTCTTTCGTTCTTTTTTTGTTTTTCTCCTTTGTTTTTTTAAAGTGTTTTTTTATTGTCTTCTGTTTTTGTTTGTTTTTGTGTTTTTTTTTGTTCTTGTTTTGTGTTTTTCTTGTTTTTTTTTAATTTTTTTTTATTATTTTGTTTCTTTTTTGTTTTTTTGGTGTTTTTCGTTTTTTATTTATTTTTTCCTTGGTTTGGCTACGTTTTTTGTTGTTTTTAAGTGTTTTTTATTGCTTTGTTCCGTTTTTTCCTTAGTTTTCGTGTTTTTTTTCGCTCTTTTTCATTTTTTCCTTGGTTTGGTTAGGTGTATATTTTTTTTTATATTGTTTTATTCTGTTTTTTTCTTTTTTCTGTTTCTTTTTTCTTAGATTAGGTCAGGTTAGGAATGGGACGTGAGGGTAGCAGGAAAGACAAGTTATTCTCTCTCTCTCTCTCTCTCTCTCTCTCTCTCTCTCTCTCTCTCTCTCTCTCTCTCTCTCTCTCTCTCTCTCTCTCTCTCTCTCTCTCTCTCTCTAGCAATAGACAGAAAGGAATTTACATACAAAGACTAACAAACCCAGCTGGTAATGGAGAGTGGGAAGGCTTGGTGACTCTTGAGGAATGGCAGAGTTACCCCTGGACTAGGCAAAGAAAACGGGAGATTATCTGTAGTAGCGAGGAGTAAGTGTAAATTGATGGAATGAAAAGAATTGCACAAACTGAAGAAATCGAGAGAGAGAGGGAAAGAATTTTTTTATGGAATGGCAAAGTTATCCCTAGAGAAAACAAAGAAAACGGAAGATAATCTGTAGTGTAGTAATAAGTAAATGTAATAATTGCCTTAGGTTATATTGATAGAGTGAGGAAAATGAAAATAAAAAAAATGAAACTGAAAGAGAGAGAATATTTTAAGGAATAGCGAAGTAATACGTAGACAGGATAAAGAAAATGGCGTGTAGTCTGTAGTAACAAGAAGAAAATGTGAAAACTCCCTTGCATTTTACATTTAGACAGATTGTAGTGATGAAATGTAGAGAATTTAACAGATAGAAGATGAAAGAGAATATTTTTTTGAGGAATGACGAAGTAATACCTAGAAAAGATAAAGAAAATGGGGATATAGTCTATAGTAACAAGAAGAAAACGTAAAAACCCCCTTTGATTTTACAGTTAGACAGATTGCAGTGATGAAATGTGGAAATCTGAATAGAGAGAAAAAGATGAAGAATGTTTTGAGGCGTAACTAAACTTCCTCTAAACAAGATTAATATAGTGATGTACCCTACTCACTTTTCAAGCTTAAACGAGTTAGTTCTTGTCATATCCTCACTATTGAACTTGAGAAATTTCCTTACGTCTCGCTTGCTATGTCTCCTTAACAACAACAATCTCTCTCTCTCTCTCTCTCTCTGCTTCCTTATCGATTATTTTCATCTTAAATCTACAAACTTAAATAGAAAAGTCCCAAGGCAAGACACAGGAAGAGATAATCCGTAAGAACAACACGCAGGAGTGACTGAGAAAGCCTTTACATAGATCATTCCCTTGAGATACGTGACAGAATACAATAAAATTAACTATATTTTGAAACACCTCCGCGTCTCACCTCCTCTACTTTAAAGGCTCTAGATAAAAGTTTAATGCTTCTTTAATAGTCCCAATGGCAAACTGACAAGATTTCTACGTTATTCAGAGGAGAAACACTCTTGAGGAACCGGTTAGTCTGTATGACCTTCAGCATATTCTTTACTTAACGCTCTTTACTTTATAATGTTTTAATCCTTATGAGAAAGTCAGAGTATCATAAGGTTAACAATTTAGAAAGGATTACATAAAAAGGGGTTTAACACTTGATATGCTTAAAAGCCCAATTACTCGTACTGTAAGACTAAAACGTACAGGAGAGCATTTAAAAAGAGATCTGAAATAGAGTGATACATGAATGGAATAAAGTCATTACATAGATAATTTAAATCTTTCGCTACTACACCGAGTTTATACAAATTACCTCCCACACGTTTAGTTATTCATTCCGTTTAACATTAC
>NC_087187.1:1005000-1010000 GCF_035594125.1 Scylla paramamosain
TCTTTCATCATTATTTATTCTGTCTGTTCTCTCTCTCTCTCTCTCTCTCTCTCTCTCTCTCTCTCTCTCTCTCTCTCTCTCTCTCTCTCTCTCTCTCTCTCTCTCTCTCTCTTTCCTTGCTTGTTGTGTTTAATCTTCGTTTTCTTTTTATTTTTTTCTTCCCTTTTTTGTTTCCTTCCTTCCTTTCTTTCTTTCTTCTTTTCTTCCTTTCTTCCTTCCTTCCTTTCACTTCTCCTAATCTTCTTTTCCTTATTTATTACATTCTCTCTCCTCTTTCATTCACTTAATTCCTCCTTGTCATTACTTATCCTCCTTCATCTCCTCCTCCTCCTCCTCCTCCTCCTCCTCCTCCTCCTCCTCCTCCTCCTCCTCCTCCTCCTGCTCTTGATTAATTCACCCTTCCTTCTTACGTCAACAGATTGCTTTAGTCTTCCTCCTCCTCCTCCTCCTCCTCTTCTCCTTCATGTTTTCCTGCATAGTTCTTTCTCTTCTCTCTCATTTCCTCTTCCTCTTCTCTATTCCTCGTTCATCATTTTCTTCCCCTTCTTCCACACCATCTCCTCCTCCTCCTCTTCTTCCTCCTCCTCCTCCTCCTCCTCCTCCTCCTCCAAATTTTCGACATAGACTTTCTCTCTTTTTATGTAATATTCTGGTGACTTGTTTGGCGCGCACACACACACGCACACACGCATACACACACACACACACACACACACACGCACACACGT
Source organism: Scylla paramamosain (assembly GCF_035594125.1). Lineage (NCBI taxonomy): Eukaryota > Metazoa > Arthropoda > Malacostraca > Decapoda > Portunidae > Scylla > Scylla paramamosain. Next base: position 1,005,729 of record NC_087187.1, read on the forward strand.
AAACGCACACACGCACACGCACACACGCACACACGATACATGTAGACTTAGTTACATGTCCACGCCTATCTAACTTTAACTAAACACACACACACACACACACACACACACACACACACACACACAGTTTCACTATCTATCTTCAGTTGTCTGTCTATCTATCTATCAGTTTATCTGTCTGTCCGTGTATCTATCTCTCTATCTATCCATCCATTTATCTATCTATCTATTCACTTATCCATTCACCCACCCACCCATCTTCACCTGTCCCAATTAAACCATCTATCCATCAATCCATCCACCTATCCACCCATCCATCTACCAGTCCGTCCCGCCTTCCGTCAGTCAGGAGCCCCCGTCGGTGAGTGAGTCCGCTAAATGTTCGCTAAATCCCAGCTAAATGGAATCAGCCAGGCGCCTTGATGACTTAATTTGGGGGAAAGACACCAGCGAGGCGAAAAGGTGATGTTTTGTTACTTCGTCCGCGTCTCTTGTCAGATTTCCAAGTTGTTTTAATGATTTTTCGTTTGTGTGTGTGTGTGTGTGTTGGGAGGGAGAGGTAATGTGTGTGTGTGTGTGTGTGTGTGTGTGTGTGTTTTATAGTTTTTTTATGTTTTTTTTTATGATTTTGTGTGCTCTCTCTCTCTCTCTCTCTCTCTCTCTCTCTCTCTCTCTCTCTCTCTCTCTCTCTCTCTCTCTCTCTCTCTCTCTCTCTCTCTCTCTCTCTCTCTCTCTCTCTCTCTCTCTCTCTCTCTCTCTCTCTCTCTCTCTCTCTCTCTCTCTCTCTCGCTTAGTTTCCTACCTGCCTACCACCTGCCTACATACACACACACACACACACACACACACACACACACACACACACACACACATTAAAGATTACCGACTCAATACAAGCAGAGAGAGAGAGAGAGAGAGAGAGAGAGAGAGAGAGAGAGAGAGAGAGAGAGAGAGAGAGAGAGAGAGAGATTACTTATACATGATGTACGAAGACCTAGAAGAAGAGAGAGTGGAACAGGAAGAGGAGGAGGAGGAGGAAGAGGAAGAAGAGGACGAGGAGGAGGAGGAAGAAGAGGAAGAGGGGCAGTGATGGATTAGGTTAAAGAAGAGTAAGAAAAAAATAAATAAATAAAGCCTAACATCATTTCTCTCTCTCTCTCTCTCTCTCTCTCTCTCTCTCTCTCTCTCTCTCTCTCTCTCTCTCTGCCCTAATGACTTCCTTGCGTTCGAGTTTGTAAATATTGTAAAGACTTTTTTTTTTATTTTGATTTGTATAATGAAAGCAAATTGTGTGTTTCAATTTTTTATTTTTTTTATAGTAGTACAGTCTCTCTCTCTCTCTTTCTCTCTCTCTCTCTCTCTCTCTCTCTCTCTCTCTCTCTCTCTCTCTCTCTCTCTCTCTCTCTCTTTGTTTCGTGTGTATTTTTTAAATAAACACATTCACTGGAGCGGAAAAATTAAAGAAAATGAAGAAAAAAGAAAAGAAAAGAAAAAAAGAAAATGAATATGTTATAGAGAAAACGTAAGACACACTTGGGGTAACTCTTAAATTTCTCTCTCCATTATTATTATTATTATTATTATTATTATTATTATTATTATTATTATTATTATTATTATTATTGTAGTTGTTGTTGTTATGAATTGTTATTATTTTTATTGTTTTTTGCGAAGCTTACACGCAATAATTTTCCGTGTGTGTGTGTGTGTGTGTGTGTGTGTGTGTGTGTGTGTGTGTGTGTGTGTGTGTGTGTGTGTGTGTGCTTAGCTATTCATCAGTTTTGTCAATTTGTCTCTTTTCTCTCTCTCATCCATCACAGAGAGAGAGAGAGAGAGAGAGAGAGAGAGAGAGAGAGAGAGAGAGAGAGAGAGAGAGAGAGAGAGAGAGAGAGAGAGAGAGAGAGATTGCCTTCCATAACTTCTCTCCCAGTGGCCATCATCCTTCTCTCCCTCCCTTCCTCCCTCTCCCTCTCCCTCCATCTCTCTGTTCCTCTCCATTACCTCATCTTCTCTCCTTCCCTTCATCCTTTCCTCTCTTTCTCCATATTTCCTTCTTCCGTAACTCTCCCTTAACACCTCCTCCCTCTCCCTCACTCTCCCTCACTCTCACTCTCTTTAAATTTTCTCCCTCGAAGTCTTCCTCAACTACATAAGCTGTGAAAAACAAGTTAGTTGGTTATTTTTCCTCTCCCTCTCCCTCCTTATCCTTCTCCCTCCCCTCGCTATTCCTCCTCCTCTTCTTCTTTCCTTTTCCTCCAGTCATTTCACAATATATAAAGTTACGTTTTCTCTCTCGCTCTTTCTCTCACTCTCACTCTCTCTCTCTCTCTCTGTGTCTCTCCTCGCTCTCCCTCTTCCTCTCACTTTTCTTACCACAGCAAAAATACAAATGAAATGTGAATAAATAAGAAAAATTGAACTCATGCAAATATTATTGATACGTCATTGTTTTTTTTTCAATTTTTATTTATTTATTGGAGGGGAAACTGTGTTGTATTTATTGAATGATATATTTTTTCTATTTTTTTTTACTGCTGCGATTAATTTTTCCCTCATTCTTTTTTTTTCATTTTTCTTTTTTTTTTTTTTTGCTTTTTAATTTATTTCTTGTTTGTTTGTTTGTTTATTTGTTTATTTTTTCTTTCCTCCCCCACAGTTGGTGACTATTTTTTTGTTGTTTGTTTGTGTTTTGTTTTGTATTGTTGTTTTTTCTTATTAACACAGTCTCTCTCTCTCTCTCTCTCTCTCTCTCTCTCTCTCTCTCTCTCTCTCTCTCTCTCTCTCTCTCTCTCTCTCTTACATAAACAATAAGACGAAATGAGAAAGCATAAGTAACCAAGAGAGAGAGAGAGAGAGAGAGAGAGAGAGAGAGAGAGAGAGAGAGAGAGAGAGAGAGAGAGAGAGAGAGAGAGAGAGAGAGAGAGAGATAATAATAACCCAGGTGTATTATGACTTTCTCAGGTGTTTTCAATGTCCCGAAGCCTTGACTCATCTCCATACAAACAGGTTTAGCACTCTCTCTCTCTCTCTCTCTCTCTCTCTCTCTCTCTCTCTCTCTCTCTCTCTCTCTCTCTCTCTCTCTCTCTCGTCAACTTATTATTTATGAGGGCGTATTAGAGCGAGAAGGAGCGAGAAGATTATGCTGTTAGAAGAATGAGAGAGAGAGAGAGAGAGAGAGAGAGAGAGAGAGAGAGAGAGAGAGAGAGAGAGAGAGAGAGAGAGAGAGAGAGGTTACGTAAAAGAAAACACTCTATAAACACAAACACACTACAAAACAAACAACAACAACAACAACAACAACACACACACACACACACACACACACACACACACACACACACACACACACGACCAAAAAAAAAAAAAGGTAAAAAAATAAGCAGATTAATTCACTCACCTGTCCACCTCTTTACCTGCCCAGGCGTGGTCGGTTCGCAGGTGAAGTTCGACGAGGTGGGGGACGGTCCTGCACGCTACACTATCTACAATTACAGAAAGATTCCTGGCACTTCTGTCTACAACTACAGCGTGAGTACTGCAGAGAGAGAGAGAGAGAGAGAGAGAGAGAGAGAGAGAGAGAGAGAGAGAGAGAGAGAGAGAGAGAGAGAGAGAGAGAGAGAGAGAGAGAGAGAGAAGAAAAGGAAGAAGTGATAGTATTAATAGAAAAAAATTAAAGAAGTAAAAGAAGAGAGAAGGGAATAAGAAAAGGAGAGAGGGAGAGAGAGAGGAATAAAGGGAAGGAGAGATGGATAAAGAGAATGAAAGAGAGGGATAAAGGTTAGGTGAGAGAGAGAGAGAGAGAGAGAGAGAGAGAGAGAGAGAGAGAGAGAGAGAGAGAGAGAGAGAGAGAGACAGACAGACAGACAGACAGACAGACAGACAGACAGCCATGACAAACATAAATAAACATTCTCTTTTCTCTGTTTCAAAACCAGACATGCTAAATATATTTTCTCATTGTCTTTTCTTTTTTCTTTTCTCCTTCCTTCCAATACTGTAGTGTAGAATAATTGCTAAACTAATACTGCAAAATGAAAACTCCCTTGAAGACCCTAATAACTTCATGCTAGTGGAGGAGGGGGAGAGATAAAGAAAGAGAAATGGAGGAAGATGAAAAGAAAAGGAGGAAGATATTGATAAAGAAGAGAGGTAAAGAGGGAGAAAATGAGAGAAAAAGAATAAAGAGAGAAGCGAAAGAGGGAAATAATGATAGAAGGAAAGGGAGATGATATAGAAGGAGGAAGAGAGGAAGACAAAGATAAAGACAGAAGG
>NC_087187.1:1015000-1022500 GCF_035594125.1 Scylla paramamosain
GAGAGAGAGAAACAAAACAAAAAATAAACATTACTTTTTTTTATCATATCTATGCTCCCATCCACTCACCTATTCCCTCACCTTCACCCTTCCTGTCTCCCTCCCTGTAGGTTGTGGCGACAGTGGTGTGGCTTGTCATAGAGACCCCGGGCACACGGTTCGAGTACCCGACAAGGGAGCAGGTGATACTGAAGTGCCGGATAAAGGACTCGTCTTTTCTCCTCTCCCTCATCTACAACATGTTTCTCATCACCACGTGCACAGTCTACGCCGTGAAGACCCGCAAGATTCCTGAAAACTTTAACGAGAGCAAGTTTATTGGGTTTACAATGTACACTACCTGCATTATATGGCTCGCCTTTGTCCCTATATACTTCGGCACGGGAAATTCATATGAGGTAAGTGAAGCGATTGTTTTTGTTGGTTAAGTTAGGTTAGGTTTGTGAAGTTAATTTGTTTGTCTCTCTCTCTCTCTCTCTCTCTCTCTCTCTCTCTCTCTCTCTCTCTCTCTCTCTCTCTCTCTCTCTCTCTCTCTCTCTCTCTCTCTCTCTCTCTCTCTCTCTCTCTCTCTCTCTCTCGCTCTTGGTATGTGTGTGTGTGTGTGTGTGTGTGTGTGTGTGTGTGTGTGTGTGTGTGTGTGTGTGTGTGTGTGTGTGTGTGTGTGTGTGTGTGTGTGTGTGTGTGTGTGTTGATTGACTCCCTTGTTCGCCTGATCTCTTGCCCTTTTACTCTCTCTCTCTCTCTCTCTCTCTCTCTCTCTCTCTCTCTCTCTCTCTCTCTCTCTCTCTCTCTCTCTCTCTCTCTCTCTCTCTCTCTCTCTCTCTCTTGCTTGTTATTTAGGTGTCTTGTCGTTTCTTTCTTTTTTTGTTTCTCTCTTGTCGTTCTCTTTTTTTAGTTTCTGTTCTTGGTTTATTCTTGCTATGTCCTTGTTCCTGTTTTTGTTCTCGTCTCCCTTCTTGTTCCTCTTGTTCTATTTCAGTGATGTGTTCTTTATTTTTTTCCTCTCTATCTTTACCTTCCCTTATTTATTTATTTTTTTAGCTAAAGTTCGTGTTAGTTTCCCTGTTCATAGTTCTCTTGTTTTATCGCCTTATTCTCCTTCATATCCTCTTCATTTTCCTCATTTGTCATCAGTACTGTCACTTTTTTTTATGTATATTTTTTTCCTTCCATGTGAAATCTGTAATGTTTTCTTTTTTTTTGTTTGTTTGCTTGTTTTGACGCATTATTTATTTATTTATTTGTTTGTTTATTTATTTACTTTTATTTGTTTATTTTTTTTTACTTTTCTGTATTTTGATTATGGTTCATATGTTTCTTTTTGTGAAATTTTATGCATGGGTTGATGAATGTAATAAATATGCATGTGTGTGTGTGTGTGTGTGTGTGTGTGTGTGTGTGTGTGTGTGTGTGTGTGTGTGTGTGTGTGTGTGTGTGTGTGTGTGTGTGTGTGTGTGTGTGTTTGTGTGTGTGTGTTCATTCCGACTCAAATTAGTTTCTTTCATACTTTTACGTTCGAATGTGTAGACAGACAGACAGACAGACAGACAGACAGACAGACAGACAGATAGATAGATAGATAAAGATAGATTCCTCTCGTCTATTTTCTCTTTGCTCTTTCTTTTTTTCTTTTAGTGGTGTCGACAATTTTTCCCCTTCCTACTTTTTTTTTCTTTTTCCTCTTTTTCCTTTCATAATCTTTTTTTTCCGGTATGCAGAGGCTATTCAAAAGTAGCATTTTGATTTTCTTTTCATTTTAGTTTCTTTCTTACTTATTTTTTTTCGTTCTTTCTTTCTTTCTTTCTTTCTTTCATTTTTTTGTCCCTGTTTCTCTCTCTTCACCGCCACCAAAGACACGTTCCAACACTTTCATACACTGATTGTTCTCTCCCACGTCCCACACACACACACACACACACACACACACACACACACACAGGTTATAATCCTTCCCAATCTCTGTCTATTATAGAAATGAAGTTTAATATAATACTTGGATTTACTACTACTACTACTACTACTACTACTACTAATACTACTAATACTATTCTCTACACTTTTTTGGTGATGATGGTAATGGTAATGCTGATAATAATGATAAGAGTAATAATAATAATAATAATAATAATGATGATAATGATAATGATAATAATAATAATACTAATAATAATAATAATAATAATAATAATAATAATAAGAAGAAGAAGAAGAAGAAGAAGAAAAAGGAATAAGAGAAGGAGGAGTAGGAGGAGGACAATAGGCTAATAAACAACAACAACAACAACAACAACAACAACAACAACAACAACAACAATAAAAAAAAAAAAAGAATAGGCAAGGGAAGGAATAGAAGAATATACCTTTTCTCTCATCCCGTGTCAGTCGGCCAGCCAGCCAGCCAGCCAGCCCTCTCTCTACCTGGACGGCTCAGAATGTTGACATCCCGGGACTCGGCTTAGCTTCCCCAGCCTCTGTACTGGCAGGGTTTAGCATAGTGTTCTTATTTTATTGCTCCTGCCCCTGCTACATCTCCTGCTCCTTTATTCCCCCCCAATTCCTGCTTTATTTGTTTCTATCCTCTCTTTTGCCAGGGTTTAGTAAGGTTTTATTGTTTTATAGTCCCTGTTTCTCTTCCTATTTTTAGTTCTTTTTATTACTATTTCTTTAATTGCTCCTAATTTAGTTCACGTTATTTCTTCTCCTCTATTATGACTTCTTTATCTCCTCCAGCCCTCTTTATTAGCAGGGTTTAGCATAGTATTGTTATTTTATTGCCCCTGCAGTAGTAGTAGTAGTAGTAGTAGTAGTAGTAGTAGTAGTAGTAGTAGTAATAGTAGTAGTAGTAGTAGTAGTAATAATAATAATAATAATGATAATAATAATAATAATAATAATAATAATAACAACCGCTGCCTCACTATCCACAACAATGCCGAGGCCACAACAGCCCCTAAAAACAAGGGAGCGGCGGGGCGGAGTAAGTGAAATGTGGATGGCCCGGACCGCAGAGTTTCACAGTCTTCTCAGTGTCAACACACCGCGCGGCTCTCCCAGACGGGATGAGAGAAAACGGGCGCCGCGCAGCACACACTAATGCATTCTTCCCCTCGCTGCTTTCTGAACGTTTTATCAACCTTTCTCTTTTGTCCAGTATCCATAAAGGCAAGTCCGCCCTCAATATCATTCAGTTTCAAGGCTTTCAATCTCCTTCCCGGCCGCTCCTCCCGCTGGACTTCTTGACTTGCTTATGTTTCCCCGCCCGACGTCTTGCTAATTCTGTAATCTGAGTCTATCTTGCTGATGTTTTTCTGGGACTTGTAATCTTCGTAGTTGCATTGGATTAACTGAGAACTTAATGAGAATTGGAGGAGAGTGTGTGTGTGTGTGTGTGTGTGTGTGTGTGTGTGTGTGTGTGTGTGTGTGTGTGTATCTCTTTGTCTGTCTGTCTGTTTGTATGTATGTATATATGTGTTTTCTTGATATTTCTTCTTGTCTTTATATTTTTTTTATCCATTTGTGTTTGTCTATCTGTTTGTCTGTCTATCTGTCTGTCTCTCTCTCTCTCTCTCTCTCTCTCTCTCTCTCTCTCTCTCTCTCTCTCTCTCTCTCTCTCTCTCTCTCTCTCTCTCTCTCTCTCTCTCTCTCTCTCTCTCTCTCTCTCTCTCTCTCTCTCTCTCTCTGCTCTTCCCCTCCCTCCCTCCCTCCCTCCTTTCCTCCCTCCATCCTCCCTCTCTCCCCCCCACACACACACACACACACTTGAAAGCCTGAAGTCACGCGCACCTGCTCTTTCTCAGCACGTGACTAATGACTTGACTGCCTTAACTTACCTGTAGTCAAGTGAGTAATTAGTAGCGGGCCCGTGAATCCCTCTAAGCCTCACCTGCCACTGAGGCCCCGCGTTGACGAGCCTGAGAACCTGATTAATGATGAGTGAAGGTATGGAGAGAGAGAGAGTGGGAGAGGGTGAGAGACGAGAGAGACAGTAAGGAAGGTTTTCTCTGTTTTTTTTTTCTGTTTTATTTATTCTTCTGTCTGTCTGTCTATCTGTCTGTCTGTCTATCTGCCTCTCTCTCTCTCTCTCTCTCTCTCTCTCTCTCTCTCTCTCTCTCTCTCTCTCTCTCTCTCTCTCTCTCTCTCTCTCTCTCTCTCTCTCTCTCTCTCTCTCTCTCTCTCTCTCTCTCTCTCTCTCTCTCTCTCTCTCTCTCTCTCTCTCTCTTTCTTCCTCGCTACACTTTACGAGTTACTTAGTTTCCGTGTAGGACAAAATGCTCCTCTTTATCTTCTCCAGTGCCTCTCCTTCTTCCTTCCTTCCTTCTCCTTCTTCTTCATTTCTCCTCTCATTTTTCGTGCCTCCCTCTTCATTTGCTCCTGCCTTCTCGTTCTCCTCCTCCTCCTCCTCCTCCTCCTCCTCCTCCTCCTCCTCCTCCTCCTCCTCCTTCTCCACTTACGCTGTGCTTCCTTCTTTTCGTTTTCTCTTTCTTCTTTTATGTTTTTTCTTTCTTTTTCTTCCTCATCCTCATCCTCTTATCTTCTCGTCTTCTTCGTCTCGTCTTCCGCCTTTCCTCTCTCCTCTTTCCTCTCCTCTCTCCTCTCCTCTTCTCTCCTCTCCTTTGCTAATCCATCTTCTTTTTTCCCCCAAGCCACGAAGGTGATAATGACGGCAGAGAAGGTGACACGATAAGACAGTGTTCTCTTCTTCTTCTTCTTCTTCTTCTTCTTCTTCTTCTTCTTCTTCTTTCCGTTTTCCTTTATCTTTTCTTTACTTTCTTCTTCTTCTTCTTCTTCTTCTTCTTCTTCTTCTTCTTCTTCTTCTTCTTCTTCTTCTTCTTCTTCTTCTTCTTCTTCTTCTTCTTCTTCTTTTCTTCTTCTTCTTCTTCTCTTCCGCCACCTTTTTCTCCTCTTTCTTATCGTCTTCCACTTCACCTCTTCCTCTGTTTTATTGCTTTTTCTTTTCCTCTCTTTAAACTTTCTTTTTGTCTTCCGCTGTTTCCCTTTCTCATTTACTTCCTCCTCTTTCTTTCCTCTCCTTTCATCTGTCTCTCCATCTCTCTCTCTCTCTCTCTCTCTCTCTCTCTCTCTCTCTCTCTCTCTCTCTCTCTCTCTCTCTCTCTCTCTCTCTCTCTCTCTCTATCTATCTCTCTCTCTCTATCTATCTATCTATCTATCTATCTATCTATCTATCTATCTATCTATCTATCTATCTATCTCCTCTTTTCCTCCCTCCTTCCCTTATTCCTTTCTCCTCTTCCTCTTCTCCCTTACCTCTTCTTCCTCCTCTCCTTTCTCTCCTTCCTTCTCTTCCTCCCTTTCTCTTCCTGTCCCTTTTCCTTCCTAGTTTACTCTCTCCCTCTCTCCCTTCTTCCCGCTCATCCCTACCCTTCCTCTCCCTCTTTCTCTCCCTCTCTCTCTCCCTCTCCCTCTCTCTCCTCTCCCTTCGTATATGTAGTGACGTACTCATTATTCTTTCTCCCTGAGAGTAAGGTGAAGTTAATGATTTTCTCTCCCTTTACTCTCCCTTACCTCTCCCTCTCCTCTCCCTCGACTCTCTCTCTCTCACCTCTCCCTTACCCTCCATTTCTTGTCAAGCTGCCCTGTTAACCTGCTCCCCCATTCTCTCCCTCTTCCTCTCCCTCCAATCTCCCTGTACATGTCGTCCTTCTCTCATCTGTCTCCCTCTCCCAGGTCACTCTGTTCCATGTCAACTTATCCTCTCCCTCCCACTCTCCCTCTCCCTCTCTCTCCATTCATCCTCCCTCTCCCTCTCTCTCTCGCTCTCCCCGCCGTGGCAATTACTCTCTCATACTTCACTCTCTCTCTCTCTCTCTCTCTCTCTCTCTCTCTCTCTCTCTCTCTCTCTCTCTCTCTCATCTCTCTCCTCTCTCTCTCTCTCTCTCTCTCTCTCTTTCGTCAGCGTATGTGATTTCTCTTGTTTATTTATCCTCTTTCCTCCTCTTCCTTCTTCATTTTCTCTCCCCCTTTCCTCCCCTTGTTTCTGTTAATCTGTCTGTTCTTCTCTCCCTCCCTTCGTCCTCTCTGTTCATTCTTTTCTCTCTCTTCCCATTTTATCTCCATTCCTTTTCGTTTTTTTTCTTGTTTCTGTCTCTGTTTTCCTGTCTTTTTTTTAATTGCTTCTTTCTTTCTTTCTTTCCTTCTCTCCTTCTTTTCATTTGTATTTTTTTTTTCTCTTTGTGTCGCCCCTTCCCTGTTTAGCCTCCTTCTCTTCGCTCTTCTGTTTCTCTGTCTCTCCTTCCCTCTGTCCTTTTTCTCTGATTTTCCTTGTTTAATCTTATCCCTCCGTCTGTCTCTCTTCCTTTCGGTCTTTCTTTCCTATTCCTTCTATCTCTCTGTCCCTTTTCCTCCGTTCATCCTGTCTTTTCTTCCATTCCTGTCTCTAAATCACATTATCTCATCTCTCCATCCTTTCCTGTGACTTAATCCTGTCCTATCCTTCCATTCCTTCCTCCTGTTTATTCCTTCCTCCTTGTTCCTCCTTCCCTGTCTGTTCCATCTCTCCATCCTTTCCTGTCTCTGTGTTCTGTGTCTCCATCTCTTCCTCCTGTTTATTTTCTTCTCTCTCTGTCCTCTTCCCTGTGTCCTCTTCTTCCCTGTCCCGTCCCCTTCTCTCTTTAACCACACGCTCCTCCCATCTCTGCTAAGGCCTCGTAAAACCAAACACTCCCAAACAGGCCGGCCGCTTTCCTCTCCTTAACAGACCAGCCAGGAGCCAACCAGCCCCTCCCACTACCCTCTCTCCCTTCCCTCACCTTCTCTTCCCTACTTCATTGCAACTCTTCCTTCCCTTCCCTAGCTCTTCATTGCAACCAGACAGTCTTCCTCTCCCTCATCTTTCCTGTCCTATCTTCTCTCTTGACTGTTCTCTTCCTTCTCTCCCCTTCCCTATCCTCCCTTATCTTCCTCTCTTCTTAGACCTTTCCCTAGCCTATTCTGCCTTACCTATCCTCCCTACCATCTTCTACCCTATCCTCCTTTCCCTCCTCTCACTGTGTCACTGCAACCCTTCCTTTCCCTCCCTTTCCTTCCTAATCTACCCTCCTTTCCCTCCCCTTCAACCATAACGCTCCCTCCCTTACCATCCTCTCGAACGCCAACTTTCCCTCCCCTTCCCTTTCCTTCCTTCCTGTGCCTCACTGCAACCTTCACCGCCACGACCCACTAACGACACAAGCCTCGTTTATCCCCGACAGGTGCAGATCACGACTCTGTGCGTGGCCATCTCCCTTTCCGCCTCCGTGGCTCTCTTCTGCCTCTACTCACCCAAAATCTACATCATCGTGTTTCACCCCGACAAGAACGTGAGGAAGCTGACCATGAACAGCGCCACGTACAAGAAGTCACACCCGGTCTCCAGCGCGGCCTCCATCAACCACGGTGAGTCTAAGGGGCCTGTGAGTGTGTGGGTGGGTGAGGATGGTAAACTGACTGTAATGAGTGTCAATACTGGAACGCCTGGGTGACTGGAACGTGTGTGTGTGTGTG
>NC_087187.1:1027500-1045000 GCF_035594125.1 Scylla paramamosain
AGATTCGAAGCTTCACAAGACGAGACGAGGCGATGTGTGGACTGTCTCATGTCGTGTGGAGTTGTTATGGAAATTCCTGTGTTCTCGTGTGACTCCTCTCTCCCCCTCGCTGGAACACGCTGGATGTGGACCAATGGACGAGTGAAATCCTCCTTGATCGTTTTAGACGTTGGGACGAGGGAAGGAAGCCTGGTGAGGTAGAGACACACAGAGACAGGCAGGTTTGAAAGTGAGAACCGTGCTTACAGATAGATGTTTGGTGGAAAAGACGAATATAGTGTTTGTAAGTGAAATGATATGTGGTTAAAGAGATGCTGACGAGAGAGAGAGAGAGAGAGAGAGAGAGAGAGAGAGAGAGAGAGAGAGAGAGAGAGAGAGAGAGAGAGAGAGAGAAAATTACAAATGAAACAAATATCAAGACACACACAGGTATATAAGTATATACACCAAAAATTACCTAACTAGTGAGTGAAAACACAGAAAATAAATACAAAAGAACCAGGATACGATAACAGATTTCTTCCGATGGTGCCAAACGGAACGAGTGGGAAGGAAAGACGAGACGGGAGAGATGGAACAGAAAATGGAGTGTGAGCTTTAAAAGGGTGACTCTGACGCGCAGTGCCACGTGCCACGAAGTCTACCCCCATCCCATCTCCCCCCACAGTCTCGCCCCTTCAACTCTGACCTTCAGTGATGCGTGAGAGACAAAAAAACCCTTACTGGTTTGTGATAAGTATTAGAGATGACTAGTATAGGTAAGGAATATTTCAACAGATGCTAGGATGGGAAGGAAAAAGGTTTGTCTTGGTAAATGCAGTACTTGGAAAGGGAGGTTTTATGATAGTACTTACAAGGGATTTGGTTGAAGTACTTGAAAGTAGAATATAAGTACAGTACAGATGCATCTTATTAAAGAAAGTACTTAGATGTTACTGGAGTTGGAGGAAAGGGAAGAGAAAAGGCTAGGTTGATAAAGACAGTACTTAGAAAGGCTGGACTTGATGACAAAAACAAAACAACACAAAGGGAAGATTAATATAATACTTAGAAATGAGAATTACTGTTGTATCTGGGAATACTTAAATTAATGCCAACTGGTGGTGCAAAAAAAAAAAAAAAAGTAAAGGATGATAGTAATACTGGAGAGAATAACTGAAGCATCCATCTGTTAAATATTCAAGTGGATAGTCTTGGTGATGCAGGAAGGGAAGGAGAAAAGCGGATTCGGGTGAAAGAGAAAGAAAATTATGAGAGAAATAATGACACTGGAGATGCAAAACGAGAATGATGTTAGAACTTGGAAATTAAAATGAAAAACCAGGTATATTTGCTGCAAGAGAAATACTGAAGTGGAAGAGAAAGGAAGAAAATGAAGGCAAAAACAAATGATACTGACAAAACAAATAAAAGGAAGAATGACAGAGCTTGGAAATGAGAACGAAAAAAATAAGTATGATTGCTACAAGAGGAATACATAAATGGAAGAGAAAGGAAGAGAATGATAAAGAGAATAAATAATCTTGGTGATACAGAACGAGAATTATGATAGAAATAAAAATGAAAAGCCTGCTATCTTTGCTACAAGGAGGGTGTTTACGTGGAAATGTGTGTGTGTGTGTGTGTGTGTGTGTGTGTGTGTGTGTGTGTGTGTGTGTGTGTGTGTTTCAGGCGAGAACTTGATTAAAGGGAAAAGAAAGAGAATAATGGTAGAAATACATAGATGGTATTGATGTTGCAGTAAAGACAGTGATGGTGGAACTTAAGGGAGAACTTAAATAAAAAAGGAAAGATTGCTAGTACTTAGTGAAATGAGTATAATGAACAAGGTGAAGTGAACAAAGTGAAGTGTAAGTGTCCACCTCCCTCACTCACCACTCACTCACTCACTCACTCACTCATCACACAACATATCAACTCAGTCACGGAAGATTAAAACCGTGGCGTAACCTAAGTAAGAATGTCGCTTAATTAAAAACAAAAAAAATGTCTCTTTTTAAACACTCTCACAATTTTTCCTTAGCCTAGAATATTAACGCTTAACAAAGAAAACATATATATATATAAACACCACTTCCCTTTCTCTGTTGATTCTCTTAAGGATTGCCAACTCTATGGTGCTGTTTGGTGTGTGAAGGTCACTCTTGTCACGACCTGTCTGGCTGTCCCCGTAGCATTAAGGTGACACGTGAGGTGACCTGCAGAAGTCACGATATCTGTTGTGATGACCAGGCCTCCTTGTGTGACGGTGACCTGGCGTGACCTAGCGTGACCTGGTGTGGCCCTAGCTCCCCCGGTCATGTGTCTACCCAGTTGACATCTCTCTGACCTTGATGTCTACTGGTGATAATACTGCTGATAATAAAAGTAGTGATGTAATGCTAATACTACTGCTACTACTGTTACTTCAAGATGATAATGTTTAATGATAATAATAATGATAATAATAATAATAATAATAATAATAATAATAATAATAATAATAATAATAATAATGATAATATGTTAACTAATTAATGAGCCTCTTGGAACGGGTTTGGTAGCTACGCCTCTTGTATAATAATATTCCTCTTCTTCTTCTTCTTCTTGTTGTCGTGCCTCGTAGCAAATCTCTGCCTCCCTATTGGCTGCTGACTCGTCCAATCGCCGTGCACGTCTTCTGAAACTGAGCCCACAGGGGGCGTGACGGCGGCTGGCTACTCGCTTCCCCCTTCAGAGAGAGAGAGAGAGAGAGAGAGAGAGAGAGAGAGAGAGAATGACTTTTTGTTATGTACTTATTGTTAGATGTTAACTTAGATAAACTTTAGAGAGAGAGAGAGAGAGAGAGAGAGAGAGAGAGAGAGAGAGAGAGAGAGAGAGAGAGAGACGTATTACCACCCCGCTCTCTCTCCAACCACTCCCTACCCCCCCAAAAACACCCCCCACCCCCCCGCACAAGACTGTACATAGCCAATGAGTAAGTCGTGAATTATTGTCGTAAGTTAACAGCCACCATTACAGACGCACGCTCCCACAATGCACTTTAGAGGACCCGCGCGTCTATCTGCACAAACCAATACGTCGAAGCTTCTTACCCTGTGGTTCGCTGGTTCACTCGTAGACTTAAGTATAGAACGGTTCGATTTTCTTTTCTTTTTTTTTTTTCATGGATTTGTGGGTTGGTTCTTGGTTTCTTGTCTCTTTTACTTTCTTTTTTTTTTATTTTTTTTCTTACTTGCTTTTCTTTGTCTTGTGTTTTTCTGTCCGTGTTTTTTTTCATTTTTTCTTAAGTGTTTTTTTTTTCGTGTTTTCTTTGTGATTTTTTTTTTTCGATTCTTTTAATTTTCTTGTGTGTTTTTGTGTTTTTTTATAGTTTTCTCTTATTTTCGACTTTTGTTGTTGTTGTTGTTGTTGTTGTTGGTGTGTGTGTGTGTGTGTGTGTGTGTGTGTGTGTGTGTGTGTGTGTGTGTGTGTGTGTGTGTGTGTGTGTGATTTTCTTCTTTTGTATTAGAAATGAGAGTTTTTTTCACATCTATTCTTTTTTTATCCTCATTTTTTGTTTTCTTTTAAATTTCCTTATTTTTTTTTTTATCTTCGAACTTTCTTCTGCTTTTCGAATCAACATCTCTTCCTTACCTCCTCCTCCTCTTTCTCTTCCTCTTCCTTCCTACTGCTTCTTCCTCTCTTCCTCCTCTTCTTTTCTTCTTCCTCCAATCTTGTGTAATTACTTTCTGCTTCCTTTTATCGCTTTTTATCGTTCCTTTTCCTTTTCTTTTCTTTTTTTTTTTTACTTCTCTTTAGTGTGTGTGTGTGTGTGTGTGTGTGTGTGTGTGTGTGTGTGTTTAAGCCGTCAAGGAAAAATATTTGAATTGTGGGTTTAAAAAAATTCACGCAGGTGTAAATAATAAATTGTTGCCCTGAAGAAAAAAAAAAGAGAAAAAAAAAGAGAAGAGCGAAGCGAAATTGGCCATGAAACAAAAAGGAAAAAAAAAAAATAAACGTGGCATATAATTATGAAACGTTTAGGGAAAAAATATATATATATGCGGTGGACGTGAATATATTTCCTTTCATTTTTCCTGCTCTTTTTTCCCTCTTTTTACGTTATATCGAGTCATTACATTGCCTAACTGAATTACTCAACACGTGTAGCATTTTGGCAGTAACAGTACATCGTTTTTACACATTTACTCACGCCAGGAAACGTTTCAGTACAATTAACGTTTTCATTTTACCGCTCGCTGGGAAATCTGGTGGTGGTGTCACTAAAATCGTGTGTTCCAGCGGTGAAGTGAAGGGGGTTTGTATTGAGGTGACTTTGTACGATAACTGCCACTGGTAAACGTGACACCAGTGAGTTTGAGTTTCAGTGGGGAATGTTGGGAATGTTTTACTTAGATCAAACTTTTATTTTCGTCTTTTTTTTTTTTTTGTTTTATGAATGGTGAAGTGAAGGGTTTGTGGTAAGGTGACCTTGTACGATAATTACCACTGGTAAACGTGACACCAGTGCGTTTGAGGTATATCAAACTTTAATTTTTCCCAATGTCTTTCTATTTAGTCAGTAAAATCGTATCTTTCAGTGGTGAAGTGACTTTGTATAATTAGTTCTACATCAAAACATTACTCCATTACAGTTATCATTGTAATCGGAAATGTTTCTCTCAGTCAGACATTTCATTTGTTTCACTGTCACTCTATCCGGCAGGGAAAATCATTTGTCTTATTGTTGAAATGGAGAAGAGGAGTGAAGTGACTTGCTACGTTCACTTCTGAGCGTAACAACAATACAGTTTCAGTCACGCTGGGAAATTAGAGCCTTGAGCGTTTTAATTTAGTATTTCTCGTTATAAGATCTAGTCCGCCTCACTTTACCTGTACTTAATTAATGCGGCGACAAAGTTACATAGGTATTATTTCCTTTTATTTATCCACTGCCTCGTGTATTTCACCTCTAGTTCATTTAAAAGTTATTATGTCTTCTAAATTTTCTGCTTTTTCTATTGTATCGTTTATTCTTTCCTCCGTTCGCTCGTTCATTTCACCTGTAGTTCATTTATACCTCTTAAAAATTACATGTCTGCTTAATCATTTCGTTCCATTCACCTGTTCACTCATGTATCTTACCTGCACATCATTCATACATCTAAAAATTTACGTTTTTTTTATCTTTTACCATTGATTTATTCTCTATTAATCTCTTCTGTCGTTCATTTCACCTGTAATTCATAAAAAGTCACATGTTTTATTAATTTTCACTCTATTTACTCTCTCTTCACCTGTTCACTCATCTATCTTATCTGTTTTCATTAATACGTTTGAAAAATTATCTTCTTATGTTCCTACTGTGTTGTCTGGTTTGTCTGTCCACCTCTTCACTCGTTCATCTTACCTGCCTTTCATTCACGGCCTCTCCTGCTCAGTCTCGCCATCCTGGAGCAAAATAAAGACGAGAATGCAAAAAGATACACCAAACTTGCAAGTAAAGTTGAGAATATTGTTGTTTATCTTCCTTGGCTTCGTGTGTTTGTTGTCGTGTGTGTGTGTGTGTGTGTGTGTGTGTGTGTGTGTGTGTGTGTGTGCGGATGTTTCCTTGCGTGTTTGCTTTGTTTCTTTTTTTTTTCTTGTCGTTTTCTTTCTTTTATCTTCGTCTTTTGTTTGTTGTGTTTTTTTCCACCTTTATTTTAATTTTTGTTTTGTTTTTCCTTTATTATCTTAACTGGTGCCTTTCTCCATCTGTTTATTTGTGTTTCCCTTCTTCCTTACGTGTGTGTGTGTGTGTGTGTGTGTGTGTGTGTGCCTTTTTCTTCTATTTAGTATGTACCGTGTGCCTCCTTCCCCTCCCCCCACCCCAACACACGCACACGCTACCCCACCACTCTCCCCCCACACACCCACTCCTCCCCCCCAACCGAGCACTGCCGTCTATGTTCCGTTGGTCCATATGTGTCAAGAAGATGCAGGTGTGTAGTTCATGTGTGTCTATATGTGTCATGTGCTTCGATACACACACACACACACACACACACACACACACACACACACACACACACACACACACACACACACACACACACACACACATACAAATTTTACTTCCTTTTTTCTTTTTTTTTGTTCTATTTCTTTTTTTCTGCTATGTACTTTTTCTTTTTTTTCCTTCGTTTGTTTCTCAATTTATTTCTTTCCTTTTTTTTTTTTCGTTTTCTTTGTGTATCGTATTTTTATTTATGTCTTTATTTTATCTTTTGTTCTTCCATTTATATATTTTTTTTTCTTTCTACTTTATCTTTTTATTCTGTTTTCTGCTCCTCCTCTCCTTCCCTCCCTCCCTTCTTCCCTCCCTTCTTTTATCTCCTTCCTTTCTTCCTTCCTTCCTTCCTTTCTTCCTTCCTCTTTTCTCCATCTGTTTTCCTCTCGTATTCTCTTTCATTTCCCATCTGTATTCCTCCTCCTCCTCCTCCTCGTCCTCCTCCTCTTGCTCCTCCTCCTCCTCTTACTTAATCCCAGCCTCCAGGTACAACCTCATAGCACAGTGAGCGAAACAAAAAAATAATCTTGAACGCTCCTTTTAGTTCCGTTAGTTCAATTTCCACTCGCGTCTCAGTTTCGAGTGTCTTGTTTTTTTTATTTATTTTTTTTCTTTTTCGTATTTTTTTTTTTCAGTAAATGGTCGACATCATGTTTCGTCACCTGCAGACTCTGTATATGAACAGTGAATGATAATAACAGTACTAGTTTTACATGTATAATTCTTTGTTTTTGTAATGTATAGGTTAAAAAAAATAAAGAAAGAAGGGTTGGGGAATTAATATTGACTTGAAGTAAAATATTGTGTGTATTTTTTTTTTTTTTTTTTGGAGGGGAAGTGAAAAACAAAATCTGAAAGCATTTTGTACCTGTAATTAGAAGGTCTCTTTATGTACCGTTCTGAATTGTACGTACCTGTTTCTCTTAAGTGACTATCCCTAATGACTCACTCACTCACTCACTCACCTGTCTGAATTGTAATTAGTGTAAGTGCAGTACACCTCACCTGTGATCTTCAACATCTGACAATATTACTACCTGTTAGTGAAGCAAGTGTGCCCCGTCTCACCTGTACTTCACTTCTGTTCCACCTTTGTCTCCTCCTCCTTTCATCCTCCTCCGATTCTCCTCCTACCTTTCCTCCACTTATTCTCCACCTTTCCTCTGCTTATCCTCTCCTCCTTCCACCTGTTGTCGAGCTGAATACTCACTTTTAATGCACTTTTGTCTCTCGTTCACTTGTGCTCCACCTGCCCTCCACTTATTCTTCATAATTGACTTTATGCATTTCCTACCTGTCCTCCACTTCTCCTCCACTTTTTGTCCACTTTTCATCCACCTCTCCTCCACCTGTTCACTCAGTAATTAACCCACCTTTGTCCCTCTCGCCTCCACGATTAACATTGACTAATTAACCTGAGTATCCTGGAATAAGCACATCTGTTCTTCTCCTCCTCACCTGTGTTCATTCACCTGTTCATTATTGTTCACCTTCGTTTGTAACTATTTTTCTTTCTTTTTCTTTTTCTCGTTTTGATGTTTTTCTTTTTTTTTCTTTTGTTTTTTTTATTTCTGTTCGTTTATTTGTGATTTTTATTTTGTTTTGTTTCCTTTCATTTACTCTTTTTTTTACTTATTCTCTTTCTTTTTCGTGTATTTCTTTATTGTTCCTTTTTTTTATTTTCTTGAGTATCTATTCTTTTTCCTCTTCCTTCCAATTTACGTTTTCCTCTTTTCTTTTTTTTATCTTGAGGAAATTAAACAATATTTTCCTTCTATCCCTTTATGCATTAATTTACCCTACGTATTTTCCTTTTCTTCAATATTTTCCCCTCTCATTTTTCTTCCATTCACTTAATTTCCCTTCCATTTCATGATTAGCATTTCTTTTTCCATCTGACAATTCATCACTATTTTTTAACCCTTTTTCTTTTCTTTTTATACAATCTACACTTTCTAATATTAACCTTTGGCCTTCCCTCACGTGGAATATTCTTACTTATGTTTCTATCATGCTATTCGTTTCCACTTTCATCTTCACTACATTCAAATATATATACATTCCTATTTGTGTCTCGTTTTCTATTGTAGTTTGGTTTATTTATTTATTTATTTATTCTTATTTGTCTTTTTTTTTTCTATGGTGAGTTTTTATATATATTTTTTCATATTTGTTATCTTTTTTCTTCTTTTCCTTTTACTTTTTTTTCTGGTAGTTCTGTTCTTTTTTTCATTTTTCTTGCGTAGTTTTAATTTTTTTTAATTATACATGTGGTTCTTTTCTTTTTTTTTTCATTTTTTTTTTTGTATTTTTCATTTTTATTCTTATTTTATCGTCCTTATCTTGTGTTTTGTTCTCTCATTATCCTCCTTTTTTTTTTTGGTCTATTTTTCCTTGTTATATTTAATCTTTCAATTTCTTTATCCTCAATACAGTAATTTTTATCGACTTTTCCCTCATTGTGTTCCATTTATCATCTTTATTTTCTCTTACCATACTTATTTTATCATTTTCCTTGTTTCTTTTCTTTTTTTTTCTTTCTATACGTATGTTGTAATTTTCCTCTCTTTTTTTTTATCTCCTTTCATCATAGTCTACGTATCTTAACAGTTTTCTTTTCTTTCTGTCTTTCTCTTTATTTATTTTTCATTTTTGTGTCATTTTCAAATTCACAACAACAAATCGTTTTCTTTTTTTTTTATCTTTTTCTGTTCTTTTCTTTGTCTTTCTTTTTTTTATCTGTTTTTTTTTTCTTTACGTTATTTTCCATTTCACATACCAGAGCCTTCACCACTACCACCACCACCACCACCACCACCACCACCACCACAAAAATAAATAAACAAATAAAAGGGATCTTGTATGTTAGCTCTTAGTTTTTTATGTATTTGGTGAATCTTCTACATCTTAATAATAAAAATGAATAAAATCAACGATAATTGTTTCTGTGTATAGAGTCCTTTGAGTTCCAGGGGGGTGTGGTAGTGGTGGTGGTGGCAGTAGTGGTGGTGGTGGTGGTGGGGGTAAGAGGTAGTGGTAGTAGTAGTGGTTGTAGTAGTGGTTGTGGTAGTAGTAGTAGTTGTGGAGATGAGAGGATGGAGTAAGGAAAGTGAAGGAGGAAGGAAGGAAGGAAGGAAGAAAGGAAAGAGGAGGAGGAAAAGAAAGAGGAAGAAGAATGATAATTACAGCAGTAGGAATAACAATAATAATAATAATAACAACAACAACAACAACAACAACAACACGAAAAAGAAAACTAAGATTCTAACACCACCACCACCATCACCACCACCATCACCACCACCATCACCACCACCATTAGCCCTACACAACAAAAACACCTTCTCTCTATCCCCCCTCCAAAAAAACCGGAAAACAAAGAAAGAAGGACTAAGCATTACTAATAACATGAAGGGAGGGAGGCTCATTAGTTCATCAAAGACTCACGAGGACTGGCAGGGCGCGGCGAGGCAGGGAGAGGCAGTGACAAGGGTGATTCGGTTAGTCAGGTCCTTCCTCCACCCTTGGCACTCATCACTCGCCGCTAACTTAAGCACAGGAGGGAGAATTGTCACTTTTCCTCGTCCAAGTTTAGTTAGGAAAGAATCTTTGTGTGTCACGTGGATGGTGGTGGTGGTGGTGGTGGTGGTGGTGGTGATGGTAGTGGTAGTAGCTTGATCGTTAGAAGTGGTGATGGGTTGGTGATGGTAATGCTAATAATGATAGTAGTAGTAGTAGTAGTAGTAGTACGTATTTACCAAACACACACACACACACACACACACACAACCAGGTGGCAATAATTAGCAGGTATCCTCTATACGCGGCCCAGGTAGGGTGTGGCTCCCCGCGGCGCAGGTGTGAGGGTGCCAGCCAGCAGGTGTGTGGTGGGGAGGTTTGGAGAGGACAGGTGTGGGGTGCAGGTGTGCCAAATAACACCCAACGCTGCATGACTTCTCCAAACACCTTTATAAATATTTTCTCCCAGTTTTTTTGTCACTATAGTCTCCTCCTCCTCCTCCTCCTCCTTCCCTTCTTCCCCCTCCTCCTCCTCCTCCTCCTCCTCCTCTCTTTCTTCTCCTATATTCTACCTCTCTCTCTCTATCTCTCTCTCTCTCTCTCTACCTAGCTTCCCTTCTTCCCCAGTCTTCCTCCTTCCTTCCTCCCTCCTCCTCCTCCTCCTCCTCCTCCTCCTCCTCCCCCTCCTCGCCTATTCAGTGTGTTTGAAAGGACGCGTGGAAAAATAGTATAGATGTATTTTCTTTTTTTTTTCTTCTTCTTCTTTTTTTTTATATGTTAAAGTAAAGTTTTTTTTTCATTTTTCGTGCGAGGATTATTAAGTGAATACATGTTACTGCTACTGCTGCTACTACTACTACTACTACTACTACTACTACTACTACTACTACTACTACTGGCAACAATAGCAACAACAACAATAATAATAGTAGTAGTAATGATAACAACAACAACAACAACAACAACAATATTCTAACACGATTAAACTCTTTTTTTCTACAATTACAACTTAAATTATCAATCTTCTTTTTTTTTTTATTTTTATCTCTACGTCACATAGGACTCAAAACTTCTCACATCCATTAGCTAACAGCCTGGAGACGCGTATATATGTATGTATGTATGTATGTGTGTGTGTGTGTGTGTGTGTGTGTGTTTCTCCCGTCCTTTAGAATGTTTGCATATTCATCTGAGTGGAAAGTTCTTGAGTTTTGAACCGCCATAGTATAATGAGCAAGCCTTCTGAATACATTAAGCACGAGATTTTAGTCATTTTCCCTTTCTTTCGTGTTTATTATTATTATTATTATTATTATTATTATTATTATTATTATTATTATTATTATCATTATTATTATTCATTGGAGGAAAATACTTTAAATTCCCTTTTTTTTTCATTTTTTTTTAGTATTTGTAAGAAAAATATGCAATGTTGTATTATTTATTTATTTGTTTATTCATTTATTTACTTTTTTTTCTAGTATTGGTGAGAAGTCCGATGTTATCTGTAGAAACTTAGTCATTATTCAGAAAGTATCGTTTTATTATAAAGAAAATAACTGTATATTCCTCCAGTGCTGTGTTGTCTTAGTGTTCATTAAAGAAACATGGATGCTATCTGTACAAACTTCATTATAATTCCTATGTTACGTCTCTCACAAACTGCTGTTATGTAATAAAGGAAAAACACACTTGTATATTTAAAAAAAAAAAAAACGCAATGTGTTTTATTTATAATGCTTTTAAAACTTCCTGAAAACTTCCCATATACTTTTCTTAGCATGATTACAAAGATAAACCAAGAATGACAGTCCCCGAACTTACTTGATGTGTTGGGGAGATAGGGGGAGGAGGTGAAGATGAAGATATTATAAAGAATTCACAAAATAAAAAACTCCCTAGTACACAGGAAAGCTAAATTACAAAGATAAACTAAAAATAGCAAAACTACCCATAAAAAATTACGAGGTATCTCCGTTTTCTCTGACACGGCGGGGATTTAAATACCATTTGGCGGGAACCGGCGGGCATGTGTATGTGTTGCTATGTGCGGTGGAAGTGTCGTGTGTTTTTGTTAGTAAGACAGCAGCGGCGTGCGGTGATAACTGTTGGAGTGTGGAAGAAGGCCATGTGGAATACTGTGAGGTGGAGAAAGGGTGGAGAGACGCGGAGGAGGACGAGAAAGAAGAGGAAAAGACGAGGAGGACCAGGATGATAAGGTACTGTGAAGCTTTGTTTACCTTTGAACCTCGTGGTGAGTATTTTGCATACCCGTCAATTTTTAAGGCGCTACCGTATTTAAGTGCATGCATAATACAGTAAGGAGTCCGTGATGTGTCTATTTCCTTGACAAATTCAGATATATACCCGTAAACTTAAACATGGTGTAAAGGATAGTGGGGGAAAAAAAAGAAAAAACAGTAACTTGCAACAATTTCGCGTTAGAGTTGCCATCCGTACTGTTAGGCTTTGTTACGGTGCGTTTTGCCCGTATACTTGTTAAAACCTACGATTGAATACCTGTTATGTCACGAACGGCGGTGAAATGAAGCAGAGAGAACGTGTTTGACCAGCGAGTGTCACACAAATCGAGTGAACAATTGATGTGAGTGTCTTAAGTGTTCTCTAAGCATGCGCGGTTCCCTCACACGATAAAGTAACAAGAAATGCAGGAAGGACAGACTCATCCCTGGCACAAGCACGTCGAAAAGCACCTGGTTCATATAACAGAAGGAAGAAGGGAAAGAAGAAAGCCAGAGGACTCTTCTTCCCGTCATCCCACAAGCCGCATTTATCCTGCATTTCGACAATTGTCCCTCATGTACGATAGTGCGACGTTCATGACTGCAGCCGAATGCCCCTGAAGCACTCACTGCCTCCTCAGACGGAATTTACTTATGAGAAGGATGAAAGCTTCTGACGAGGAGGAAGGGCGGAGGGAGAAATTAAATAGGAGAGGACAAGAGGACCAGGGGAGGCTGTGTGTGATTCACCGATCTTTGGGTAGGACTGAGACCACTGACACACCACACACCGGGACAGCGAGGTCACAAGTCCTCGGGTTACATTCCGTACCTGCTAGCTGCTAGGTGAACCGGGGCTACACATTAAGAGGTTCGCCCATTTGCCTCGCCGCTCGTGTGTGTGTGTGTGTGTGTGTGTGTGTGTGATGAATTGTGTGGATGAAGAAGAGTAATGTACCGCATTATAATGATTTTTTATTCTGATTTTTTTTATTTCAGTAATTATTATGATATTAAGAGTAACAATAACACCCAAACTGGACACTAGCGGAACACATACACACACACACACACACACACACACAGAGAGAGAGAGAGAGAGAGAGAGAGAGAGAGAGAGAGAGAGAGGCTGCGTGTTTGACAAATGCACAAATGACCACAACACACACACACTGGGCGGGGGTGATGGAAAATAATTCGATTACAAAGACCAGGATCGTGTTTTTGTTGACCTTTTTCAATTACTGTTTTTTTTTTTCATTTTTTTCTTTTATATTTTGGCAGCAGTTTTTTTTTTTTTTTTCGTTCATTCCTGTTAGTGAATGTCGGAGGGAACAAGGACCCCCTAGAGAGAGAGAGAGAGAGAGAGAGAGAGAGAGAGAGAGAGAGAGAGAGGGGGGGAGGAAAGGGGGTAAAATATAAAGCAGTCAAATAGAAAAGATAACCAAAAACTTATTAATGACGAAGAGAAGAAGATAAATAGATGAAAGTATTAGAGAGAGAGAGAGAGAGAGAGAGAGAGAGAGAGAGAGAGAGAGAGAGAGAGAGAGAGAGAGAGAGACGCTCCCTTTCCTTTCTCTACAATCAAAAAATTTCCCCCTCCACCTTTTTTTCCGCGCATTTTCAAAACATGTGAAAGGAAAGAAAAAGAAAAAAAGAAAAGGAAAAATAGTTTGTTGTTTGTACTGTGAGAGGCGTCGAGGCAAAATAAAAGCAAAGAAGCGAGTAGAGAAAGAAAAAAAAATAGATAAATAAACAAATAAACAAAGTAGGAAAATAGGAAAGGGACAAAAATTGAATATCTAAATATTATTTCTTCTTTTCACCTTCATTTCTTTTTCTTATTTCCCTTAATTTCCCTTTTTTATTCATTTTTAGCGTGCGTAACTTGAACTCTGACGAAATACTTCAGTCCATGCTAGAATCTCAAGGCGGGTGAGTCATAGAGAACGGAGGGACTAGTGGGAGAAAACGAACGCTACTTACCTTTTCAGGGCAAACTTGAGTAAACTTTTATGCAATACATTTTAAGGGGATACGAATGTAATAAATGATTGCAAATTAGTATGGGTTGTTTTCCATATACCATCGTGTACTAGAGAGCGGTGGATGAATGGAATAGACTCAGAAATCAGGCCGTTACTGCCAAATAGGGAGTTTTTAAAGATATCTGAATAGGGATGATAGACGGAATTAGGGAGGCATATTTCATACAGGGACTGCCACGTGTAGGCCTGATCACCGATAGCTTCCCTTGTATTCTTGCATTGTTATCTTATCGTGTTGTTGTTCTATTACGTAATGCTGTTATGATAGGTGGAAACAGGTAGGAATGCTTTGTAGAAGGCCTGTTTCCTTATAATCAATCTTGTTTATAATTTCTAACTCCTTTTCTTGCGTTATTTTCACATTTGGTCTCTTGTAGTGATGTTTGTCATGCCTCGTCTCCTCAGCGGGGCGTGGGATAGTGAAGGGAAGATGTGTAGGAGTGCAGGGAGAGATCGTGAATGCATTGTGTTGTCATAAGCAAGGAAAACTTATTGTAATTAATCATTTGTTCGTGTGTGTGTGTGTGTGTGTGTGTGTGTCTTTCAGTTTGTTTCCCTGTCTCCTTATCTCCTTATCCTCTCTCTCTCTCTCTCTCTCTCTCTCTCTCTCTCTCTCTCTCTCTCTCTCTCTCTCTCTCGGCTGTGTTTTGGCGTTTTAAAGTATATTTTGTAATTTCAGGGTATTTTTTTGGTGTGTTTGGGATGTACTGGGCTGTTTTTACGGTGGTTCGTGGTGGTTAGGCGATGTTTTCGTGGCGTTTTTGTGTGTTTTGGAATGTTTAGACTAGTTTAGGATGCTTTGCGGTGTTTTATCGTATTTTTTTATGTTTTGGGTAATTTTGGAAATTTTTGGGGTGTTCTGGGTTTTTTTGGGGTAGTTAGGGATATTTTGTAGTGTCTTGGGGGTGTTTTGGGTGGTTAGGGATATTTTGTAGTGTTTTGGGGTGTTTCAGGGTAGTTAGGGACATTTTGGGGTGTTTTTTTTGGATGTTTAGGGTAGTTAGGAACATTTCGGGGTGTTTTTTGGGATCTTTAGGGCAGTTAGGGATATTTTGGAGTGTTTTGTGCTATTTTTGGGATGTTTAGGGTATCTGGACTGTTAGGGTTTCTCTCTCTCTCTCTCTATCTATCTATCTATCTCTCTGATGCGTGGATGTATTGAACAGCTGACGAGATAAAGACACAACAAGAACCAGAGGACAAAGAATCACAAAGTATATGTAAACAAATGCTATCTGTCACTTTATTTACCTCTAACTTGTAAATGAAGGCATCTTTCTTTCTCTTCGTTTTCTTTTTTCTTTTTTTTTTTAAGATTTTCTCTTGCTCTCAATTTCCGTCATCCATGTTGATTTTTTTTTTTTTTACCGAACGCCAGAGAAGGAAAACAGCGCAGCACTTGCAGACAGACACACAGACAGACAGACAGACAGACAGACAAGATGGCGTCCCTCCGTTAGTATCTCTCAAGATGGCAGTTTCAAGACACTTATCCTTCAATTCTAGATGACGTTTTTCTCATTTTCCACCTCAATGGGCCTTTTTTACTTATTTATTTCTCGCTCTTTCCATTGGACTGCGCCTGCTCTTATATTTCCGTCAGTGCCTCCGTCAGTGCCTCCGTCAGTGCCTCCGTCAGCAGTCTCCGTCCGCGCCTCCGTCAGCGTCTCCACTCAACCGCTATTTTCCCAGGCCGGAGTTGGCGTAACGTTGGTCTTTGGGCCCCGTGCCGAACATAAGGCTGCGTATGGGGAAGCCCTGGGGGAGTGTGTCGCTGGAGAGCCCCGCTAAGGCCTGGCTGCGAGCTGGGGGTGGGAGGAAGGGCGTGATGAATTGAAAACATAAGGGGAGCTGCAGGAAGCCATCAGGTCTGCACGTGGCTCGTATTGACTCAGCACAGACAGCCTGACTATTTAATCTACCTCAGCTATTCCATTTCCCCGTCACTTCTCATCCTATTCTAATAAATAACCGTAAAGATCTTCCGCTTTGTTCCTTTCCATTTCATTACAGTCTCTCCTCTTCCTTTCTCTTCCCTCCCATCTTCTCCTCTCGCCTTGTTATATATCCCTCGTGCCACTTCATTGCCAGTATCAGATCACCTCTCAATCCACGCCTTTGTAAAGTGTTCAGGGTGCAGGGGAGCGTGAGGAGGGGTGACGCAAGCACAGAGGTTATAGAATAGTCTGAAAATTAACGAGGTAACATCCTTCATCACCCTTTCCGGCACCAAAGGACGTGGCACGCATCCTTACTTAGTAGTGCCAGTGCGGGTTCCTTATATCTTCCCTCGCCCTTACCCTTCACCCCTTTTTGGCACCCTAGGACATGTTAGTCACCCTTTTCTAACATAATTCATCCTTTTCACCCTCTATGGCACCGACTAACACGGCCCTCACCCTATTTCTAACCTAATCGACCGCTCTTTCACCCTTACAACACCCTTATCATCCTCTTGGCACCCTAAACCACGATACACCCTTTTCCTAGCCTAGCAATGCCAAAAATAAAACACTCCCCTTCACCCTTGTCACCCTTATTGACACTCTTACACCCTCCCTTATCTTCGTCACCCTTTTCCTTACCAAGTCCACCCTAAGCTAACCTAACGTAAGCTAACCTAACCTTCCCACGGCCGCATCACCTAACCTAACCTAACCTAACCTTACCTCACCCTATCTCGCTCTCTGGCACTCACCTTCCTCCTTAGCCAGCAGCGCCAGCAGGTCCTCAGGATGCAGGGAGGCGGCACCCTGCTCCTGCGCCAAGGCCTCCACGCTGTCCAGGTTTGTGCGCAACTCGGTGAAAAAATTGCGCAGGTCGGAGAGGACACCTGTAAAATCCTTATTAGTCCACCTGGCGGGTCTGTTTCGTCTGTGGGGAAGGAAAGGAAAGGAAAACAAAGGAAGGGAAAGAAGAGATGGCGGTAGAAATTGGGTTAAGGAATGGAAGAAGGGAGAAGGAAAGCGAAAACAAGGAGTGGAAAGCAGAGAAAAATATGAAAGGAAAGAATGAGAAGTCGAGTTGGAAAGAAGAGGGAAGGGAAGGAAAAATAAGAGAAGAAAAGGTTAAAAACAAGGAAAAAGAAAAAAGAAAAAAACGGGATGAAAAATAAGAGAAAAAAAAGGAAAACCAAGCAAAAGAAGAAAAAGAAAGAAAAAAAGAAGAGAAACGGGAAGAAAAATAAGAGAAGATAAAGAAAAGCAAAGAAAAAAATAAAAAGAAGAAAGAAAAAGAAAAAAAAGAAAAAGAAAAAAACGAAGAAAAAAAATCACCAATAAATACACAGAAAACGGGAGACGGAAACAAGAAACCGAAGGAAGAATAAGAAAAAGAAAGAATATGAAGAAAAGATGATGAAAGGGGAGGAGGCAGCACGTGGGAAGAACTGAAAAAGACAGGGCACCATTACACCATTAAAAGCCCCATTAATGAAGACACCCACCCTAACTCGGCCACGATAACCTGAGCAGAACACAAGAGGGGGAAACTCGACACTTACTAGAGGCCTCAAAGAAAACGGGATGATGCTATAATGAGACGCCAGGGGGCACTTCGTTAATCTGGTCATCATTATCCTCATCATCATTTGCATCATTATCTTCATTATCATTGTAGGGGTGTAGGGGTCACACACACACACACACACACACACACGCTTCTATTATTAGTGTACCTGT
>NC_087187.1:1055000-1065000 GCF_035594125.1 Scylla paramamosain
CACACAGGTACCTCCTCTCCTTCTCCTCTTCATCCTTCTCTTTCTTCCTCCTCCTCCTCCTCCTCCTCCTCCTCCTCCTCCTCCTCCACCTAACCTTACGTAACCTAACCTAACCTAATCTAACCTTACGTAACCTAACCTAACCTAACCTAACCTAACCTTACGTAACCTAACCTTACGTAACCTAACCTAACTT
Organism: Scylla paramamosain; assembly: GCF_035594125.1. Lineage (NCBI taxonomy): Eukaryota > Metazoa > Arthropoda > Malacostraca > Decapoda > Portunidae > Scylla > Scylla paramamosain. The sequence goes on from NC_087187.1 coordinate 1,055,197, forward strand.
AACCTAACCTAACCTTACGTAACCTAACCTAACCTAACCTAACCTAACCTAACCAGCACAGAACACATCTCACCACACCCAACACGCACCAGTCCCCTTCACACAACACACTCTCAACTTTCTTCCATCACCACACCTACACACACACACCCCTTCCCTCCCTCTCTCTCTCCCCACACACCTGTATCATCATCAAGTAAGCTGAGCCCCCTTGCGCCGCGATGGAGTACCCTGCAGAGGTTAGGGCGTCCTTAACATCTCTGAAGGGCCTACTTTGGGGCACAACTGCAAGGCGGGAGGTGAGCAGGGCAGTGTAGGATGCGTAAAGCAGGACTGATCCCGCCCACAGGCCCCAGAACACCATGCGCCCACGCCAACACGCAGGCTGCACCTCTGATCCTGTGGGGTGTGGGTGGGAGGTGTCTAGTGGGTGGGCGTGATGTGGGAGAGAAATGGTTTGTGTGTTTGTGTGTAAGTGTGTTTGTGTGTCTGTTTGTCTATCTATTTGTTTTATCTATCAAATCATCAATCTATCTATTTATCTACTTTCTTCCCACACGCCCTCTCTCTCTCTCCCTCCCTCTCCCTCTCACCTTGTTGTGCGTACGCCCCTGCGAAGGAAAAGAGATAGTTGTACAAATTGAGGTTTGGTTCCGGGGCTGACACGCAGACCACGCCCACGGAAGCAGCCGCCCACACAGCCACCAGCGCCAACCACACACTCCTGCAGTAAAGACAAGTATATATTGAAGGGAAAGAGAAGACTACGAAAGAAGAAAAGGAAAAGGAATAGAGAAAAGGAAGGGAAAGAAAGAAATGAGTAAATCTGGAGGAGGAGGAAGAGAAGAGGAAAAGGAATGGAGAAAATGAGAGGGAGAAAAGAGAAAATATAGAACGTTTGATAAGGAATATGTTGAATAGACAAAATTCTAACAAACTATTATTTTATTCTAGCGTGAATGGAACCGACGTGAAAATATTTGGCGGGAGAGTAATAAGTTAAAAGCACAGCGGGAAAGGAAGAGTGAAAAGATTGATTGACCAAAGCAAACAAAAAAAAAAAAAAAGAATGAAAGAGCTTTGACAATAGACAGAAAACGTGTGTGTGTGTGTGTGTAATAGAAAACGGAAATGTTGCGTTTTGTTGATTTGGGGGAGGAAAGAAAAGGAGCGAAATTAAGAAAAAAAAAAGAATCATCCTTTTCTTCCTCTTTTTCCCTTCCTATCCTTTTTCCCTTTCCTTTTCCTCTCTTCCCTTCCTTGCCCTTCTTTCCTTTCCTTCTCTCTTCATCAATTCTCTCTCCTTCCATTTCCCTCTCTCTTTCTCTTCCAACCAACCCTCCCTTCCTTCCTACCCCTTCCTTTCCCTCCCTTCCCCATCCCTTCCCCCACCCAACACCACCCCGTAGCCCTCAACCCCATTTTACCCAAGTCTACCCTCCCTACCAATGGAAAACGGTGACATAGGTGAGCCAGTCTATCGTCTCATCTTCACTCTGTTTCAATACAAGCACTCGCGATACTGTGTAATCGACGTGCGGAGAGAAGTCCATAACAGCAGCACGAGACGCCAAGTGACTGAGGGAGCCCAGTGCCACGTCTGCCTCCTGCTGGGGGAGAAGCAACTGGAGGAGGAGCAGCAGAAGGTGAATTTTTGCTGTTTTGGGGGAAGTAAACAAGACAGGAGGAGGGGAAACTAAAGGAGAACAAACAGGAAAGGAAGGAGTAGGAAGAAAAAGTAGAAGAATTGTGTGTGTTTTTTTTTTTGAGATTGGAGGAAAGAGTAGAAGGGGAAACTGAATAAGAAATTAAGGAACAGGTGAAGAAACCAAAGGAGAGGAAACAAACGGGGGAAAAAAAGGGAAGGAAGGAATAAGACAACACGAGAGGAAGTAGAATAAATAAAATGGAAGAAACAGAAGAAGAGAAAACGGAAGGAAGGAGAAACAAAGGAACAGAAGCAAATGGAAGAGGAATTGTGTTTTGTGATTGGAAGAAGCAGAAGAAGAAGAAGCAGAAGAAGAAACAAAAGGAGAAACAAAATGAGAAACAAAAGGAGAAAGAAACACATACAAGAAATGAAAGTGGATGAAGAGGAGGAGGAGGAGGAGGAGGAGGAGGAAGAGGAGGAGGAGGAGGAAGAGGAAATAGAAGATTGCGACAGAGGAAGAAAGGATAAGACACAAAAGGAAATGAAAAGAATAGAAAGAAAGAAATGAATGAAAAAACGAAGGAGGAGAAGGAGGAGGAGGAGGAGGAGGAGGAGGAGGAGGAGGAGGAGGAGGAGGAGGAGGACATGTAAATATATGGTTGCAACAGAAAATGGAAGAAAAAAAGAATAGAAAAGAAAAAGAAAAACAAAAAAAGTGAAAGAGAGGAACACACAATAGAGAGAGAGAGAGAGAGAGAGAGAGAGAGAGAGAGAGAGAGAGAGAGAGAGAGAGAGAGAGAGAGAGAGAGAGAGAGCAACATTAGTCAAGGAGAATTACCATAAAAAACAAAATTGAAAGAATGATAACCAACATAAATTTGGAGGAAAAAAAGAAGATGACAAGAAGAGAGAAAGGAAGAGGAAAAGGGAAAAAAAGAAAGGAGGAGAAATAAAGTAAAGGAAGGTGAGAGAAGAGAAAGGGAAAGAAGATGGATAAGGAAAAACAAGAATAGAGAAAGGAGGCAGAGAGAAGGACGAGGAGGAGGAGGAGGAAGAAGAGAGAGAGAAACAAAAGAGGAACAGGTGGAGGAGGAGGAGGAGGAGGAGGAGGAAAGCAAGGGAAGAGAAAAGAGGAAAAGAAAAGAGGAAGAGGAGGAGGAGGAGGAGAAAGAAAACAAGTGAACATAAATGAGGAAGGGAAGGAGGAAAAAAACAGAAAAAAAATAAATAAATAGGATAATAATAATAACAAAGAAATAAAATAAAAATAAAATAAAACCAAGAAAAAGAAAAACAAAGAAAACGAAAAACTGAGACAAAAAATAAGACACAGAAAATCAAAATAAAACAGAATCCCCCAAAAATAAAAATAAATAGAAAACGCATCATTACTAAAGGCTACCAAAGGACTCTCACACACACACACACACACACACACACACAGAAGGACGCAGGCAGGACTCTCACCCCCCTGTGCAGGACCCCCACCAGGCCAGTCCAGGAGCCGTTGGAAGAGGGAAGGCCAAACTCCCCATCCTTTGCTTCCACCCAGCGTACCCTGCAACATAGGACTCTGCAGGAACTCTAGGATATCAAGGCTGCGTAGGATGTAGGATAGAATAGAAAGCTAGGATTCTGTAGGATATTGTAGGATGTCAAGTATGTTAAGTTAAAATTTTGTAGGATTTCAGGCATATAAAGCTAGGATTCTGTAGGAGAAATAGAGAAACTAAGAAAAAGAAGGAGGAGGAGGAGTAGGAGAAAGAAAATAAATATGAGGAAGGGAATAAGGGAAGAGAGGTAAAGAAGCAAGGGCGTCACACAGCAAAGGATATGCCAGTGAAGGATATTGCGAAGGATACGGCGCAGGACTCACGTGAAGTTGAGTTGGAGCTGCAAGACTTTGAGAAGTTCCACCAAGTATCCTGTGGGGTGAAGGACTCCTGCTCTGTCACGCCCCAGGTTCACGTAGGGCACCGCCTGTACGCACACACACACACACACACACACACACACACACACACACACACACACACACACACACACACACAAGAAGTAAACAGTAAATTATAATTGCTGCTTTTGTTACTGTTATTATTGTCACACACACACACACACACACACACACACACACACAGGCATGATTATTAAAGAGGTAATTTTAGCTGGCTTTTAAAAATAACCTTTCAATTTTTTTTCTTTATGAATATTTGATACAATTATTAGTGTTGGCACTGAATCAATGGTCTGGTTTTTTTGTTTTTAATCTCTGGAAAGCTTTGTAAGTCTTTGTTCTCTCTCTCTCTCTCTCTCTCTCTCTCTCTCTCTCTCTCTCTCTCTCTCTCTCTCTCTCTCTCTCTCTCTCTCTCTCTCTCTCTCTCTCTCTCTCTCAATTTTTATCCTTATCATCATCATCATTATCATTATCATCATCATCATCATCATCATCGCCACTATCCCGGCCACAATGCAATGCCACGCCCACTCACCCCACCCACGCCCACTCACCCCACCCACGCCCACCTGAATGACGGCCACCCGCACCACGTGACCCATGAAGTTGGTGGGCGCCACGATGTTTCCTCTGTAGGGCGGGTGGGACTGGTGTGGTTGGCCGGGCACCCACGCCCACACGGGAGCACCCAGCAGAGGTCCCTTGCCGTGCCCGAATGTGAACACCTCTGCAAAGGCCAAGGTGTCGCCCTGCGGGAGGAGGAGGAGGCGGAGGAGGAGGAGGAGGAGGAGGAAAAAGGGGATAAGAACGAATAGAAGGACGAGGAGGAGGGTAACAAGAAGGAATAGGAGTAGGAGGAGATGGAGGAGGAAGAAGAAGAGGAGGAGGAGGAGGAGGAGGAGGAGGAGAAGGAGGAGGAGGGAAAAGTTTATTAAGAGAGAGAGAGAGAGAGAAAAAAAAACAAACAGACAAACACAACGAAACAAAACCAGAAATAAACAAAAAAACACACAAACAAACAAGCAAACAAACAAACGAACGAACAAACAAACAACAATTAACACCTGCCTGCTCATTTACTCACCTTAGGGTAGATGACACAAAGGTTGACAGGGGGGGAGGGGGCAAGGGTGAGGCTGGTTGGGGTGTAGGGGAGAACCAGGACCAGGTGGGGGGCGGCTCCTTCGGCCCACTCTCTCCCTGGAAACTCCAACACTGTGTCCTGGAGGGGATTGGGGGGGGGGGAGGTGAAGGGAGGAAAGAGTTAATGGAAATTTTTTTAGGTTTATAGCAAAGTACCACCACCATCACCACCACCACCACCACCACCACCACTCACCTGAAGAGACACCAGGTACACTACTGTTGGCGGGACAAGGGCGTGGATTTCCGACGTAGTGGAGCGTGGGCGGCAGATGGTAGGGCGCCCCTGCTGGTACATCACCCTAGCGGCGCCCATGCATAGGTCTGTTGACGGCGTTGGTGGTTAGGTTAGGTTAGGTTAGGTTAGGTTAGGTTAGGTTCTCCTCTAACTGACTGTCTTCAACTTCTCTCTCATCGCCGCTATCTTCTACCGCTGTTTTCACGCTAACTGCTCTTCTGATCTTGCTAACTGCATGTCTCCCTTCCTACCACGGCCTCACTGCACAAGGACTTTCCTCTTTCTCTCATCTCTATTCCGTCCACGTCTCTAATGCAGGAGTTAACCAGTATTCTCAATCTTTCATCCCTTGTAAACTCATGAACTCCCTGCCTGCTTTTCTCACTTCTCGCCTCACTGCACAAGACTTTCTGCTTTCTCTGACCCCTATTCTGCCCCCCTCTCTAATGCAGGAGTTAACCAGTATTCTCAATCTTTCATCACGTGTAAACTCATGAACTCCCTGCCTGCTTCTCTCGCCCCTATTCTGTCCACCTCCTTAATGCAAGAGTTGACCAGTATTTTCAGTCCTTCATCCCTTTTTCTGGTAAACTCACGGACTCTGTGCCTGCCTCTGTATCTCTTTCCTGTGACTTTAACTTTTTAATAGGGAGGTTTCAAGACACTTATTCTCCAACTTCGCTTATTCCTTTTGGCTCTTCGGAGTGACCTCTTGTTTTCCTCGTATTTATTGTTCTAGATCAGTGTTAATCTTGCATAAAAGGAAGGTTCACAAGGTACACAGCTCAGGTATTCAGGCCAGGTGCCCGCCCACAGATCGCTGCCTAAACTGTTTTGTAATTGCGCCCTTGATTGCATTATAACTGCCCGATGGAGGTATTTTAAAGTCCCCCCCTTATTATTATTGCAGGCAGTGTGTTCCGTTTTCTTTGTTTTTGACTAAGTTGCATTTTCTTTCTTTCTCGTTTTTAGTTTCGTTTTCTTTATTTTATTTTTTTTTTAGTTTGTTAGGCAATGTCAGTTTTTTTTTTTTTTCAATCTTAGTAAGTCTGTTTGTGTCTTGCCGTTCGTTTGTCTTAATTGACGTGTGTGTGTGTGTGTGTGTGTGTGTGTGTGTGTGTGTGTGTGTGTGTGTGTGTGTGTGTGTGCGTGTGCGAAAACGTGTGTGCGTGTGTGTGTGTGTGTGTGTGTGTGTGTGTGCGTGTTTTGCATGTACAGGAAGAAAACTGGCTTAGAGTACAATAAATAAATAAATAAATAAATAAATAAATAAAGTAGAAAAATAAAGAAAAAAAAGAAAATTTCACTCCTAATAGAGAAAGACTATTTAACTACCGTGACGACCCCCCCCTGTCCATGAAGAGGCTCACGTGACAGAGGGTGGCTTCTTATGACACGTGGCTGCGCTGGTGTGAAGGGAAGGCGTTCGTCCCTCCCCTCCTCCTCCCTTCCTACCCCCACCACCCATTGCAGCTATTCATTGCTTCTAATTACTGCAAATGGCCGACTGCTTTCCTTCTTTATTCTGTTTTGTCGCCTTTTTTTTTTACAACTATTATTATCATTTATTTTTACTTTTTTTTTCTCACTTAACACTTAACACTTAACTGCTTCCTTCTCTAATGGTCTTCATGTTTATTTCTCTCTCTCTTTATCTCTTTTGTCTTTAATTTTTTCCCTTTGATTAACATTCTTATTCTCTCTTTCTCTCTTTCTCTCTCTCGTCACTCTGCGTGAAGCTAAATATTTTCCCTTTATGCTGCAAACTTGACTGCTTCTTTCTCCATCTATCTTCGTGAATAATTCTCTGGCTCTCGTTCTCTTTCTCTCTCTCTCTCTCTCTCTCTTCTGGTAAATGTAAACCCTTTCGTTACATTTCCTATCATCTTCATCTTCTCCTGTCTTATTTTCACTAACAAAAAACAAAAAATCTTCTCTTATTCTCAGTATTTTCCGTATTCCCGTAATTCTCTGTCTCTCTCATTCTTCTCTCTCTCTTCTGGTAAATCTAAACCCTTTCGTTACATTTCCTATCATCCTCATCTTCTGTCTTATTTTCACTAACAAAAAACAAAAAAATCTTCTCTTATTCTCAGTATTTTCCGTATTCCCCGTATTCTCTGTCTCTCATTCTCCTTCTCTCTCTCTCTTCTGCTAAATCTAAACCCTTTCTTTACATTTCCTATCATCTTCATCTTCTCCTGTCTTATTTTCACTAACTCAAACAGATTCTCTTCCTTATAAGTATTTTCCCTTATCGTCCTATTTTCTCTCGTATTTTCCTGATACAGAAAAAAAATCCTCGGGTACATTTTTCACCACAATTACTTCCTATTACCTGTGCTACAATTATTACCTGGCCACTAGTCACGTATAATGACACCCCTTTCACACAGGTAACACTTAGAACATCTCCCCTCATTTGTCTCCCCGCCTTAACCCTAATGATAGTGATGGGTAGTCTTCGATAGCTTGTCTGAACGGTGTGTTGTCATTAGCTGGATCAATCAGTGTGTTATTTTCAGTGGTTCTCTTTGTTCTTTCTTTCTTTTTTTTCTTTCTTTCTTTCTTTTCGTCTTCCCCTGGTTTCTTTTATCACGTTTGTCTCTTTCTTTCTCTCTCTCTTCCTCTAACTGTCTTTCTTTTCTTGTTTAATTTTTTTTTCTCTCTTTTTATCTCATTCTCCTTTTCTATCTTGTTTACTATTTTTCTTCCTTTCTCTCTTTCTTCCTCTTTCTTCTTCCCCTCCTCAATTCTAACCTAACTACCCTGCCCTAATTAATCTAACTTACCCTAATGCACCCAACCTTAGCCTCATTTAAACTAGTATTATCTACCCTGCCCTACCGTGACCACCCTAACCTAACATAACCTATCCCTAACCAACCCTGACCTACCCTACCGTCACCTAACCTAACCTGATCCAACTTACCTCTGTCCCCTCTCGGATACAGCACTAGAAAGGTGTCTTCCTTCAGGTAGTGGGTCAGCTCCTGCAGGATTTCCGTCAGGAGGTCCTTCGTCAGGGTGATGTTCCTCTCCTCCTCCTCCTCCTTCACTTCCTTCACCTCCTCCACCTCCTCCTCCAGCCTCCTCACGCCAATACCCTCCTGAAGCAGTAGGTGGCATCTTGTACCCTTGAAGTTTGAGTGTTCCTGAAGAAGGCGCAGCGGGAGAGGTGTTTTCAAGGGTTAGATTTCTAAGTTCTGGAGTCTTGTGGCCTCTGAGTGTTATGGTTTCTGTAGAAGGCGCAGAAGTTACGTGCTCTTGAAGTTTGGGATCTCCTGTAGAAGGCGAAGTAGGAGAAGTGTTCCCAAGCCTTAAGTGTTTGAGTGCTGGAGTCGCGTGGCTTCCAGGCGTGAGGGATTCTGAAGAAGGTGAAGTAGGAGAGGTGTTTTCTAGAGCTATTTTTGGGAAGTACTGAGGTCGTGTGGCTTCTCAATGTGGGAGTTCCTGAAGAAGGCGCAGAAGGCGTGTTCCCAAGAGTTAGTTTCCCAAGTACTGGACTCCCGCGCCCCTTGAAGTTTGATGGTTTCTGAAGGAGAGGTGTATCCCAGAGCCATTTTTCCAGGTACTCTAGTCTCGTGGCCTTGGAGTTTGGTACCTGACGAAGGCGCTGACGGAGAGACATTTTGAAGCCCCAGTTTATGAAGTCCTTTCGTCTCGTGGTCTTGAAGCTTAGAAGTCGCCAAGCCAAGTACTCTAGTATCATGGCCTTCAAGTTTAGTACCTGACGAAGGCGCTGAAGGGGTCGTGTTCTCCGGCGCCAGTTTCCGATACCACTCGTGTCTCCTGCGCTCCTTGGCCGGGTCATAGGAGATGTGGCACCCCGGGCAGCAGCAGCAGGAGGTGTGAGGACTGTAAAGTGCATTTTCAACGGCCCGTGTGTAGGGAATGCATAGGTGTGTGTGTGTGTGTTTGTGCGTGTGTGTGTGTGTGTGTGTGTGTGTGTGTGTGTGTGTGTTGTGTGTGTGTGTGTGGATTGGCTAGAGAGTGGGTTTCTTAAATGAGTGTGCGTGTTTTTTTTCTTCTTTTTTGTGGAATTTGGGGTAATTTTGTGTATAAATGATATCTATATTTATCTATCTGCCTATCTTGTTAACTGTCTATGTGTCTATCTGTCTATCTGTTTGTCTGTTTGTATGTGGGAAGCTTGTATGTTCGATTTACATATGTCTGTAATATATCTATGTATGTATGTATGTATGTGTGTGTGTATGTGTGCATGCGAAGATATTAAGAATCAACATCTATATATGTATCAGTAAGTACATGTAACACTGTATGTATGTATGCACACGTATATCAGTGCCACTTGATACCGCGTGGCACTGGTAGGGGAGGCAACTTGTGGACACTTGCCATGGGCAACACTTCAGGGCGCCCTCAGGATCCCCAGCCAGGGAGGACAAGGTGTAGCGTCAGGTGAGGGAGGACTCCATACTGACCTCCCTCCCTAACTCGTGACCCTGAAACTCCCTGAATCTTCCTCCTCCTCCTTTTTCTTCATCCTCCTCCTCCTCCTCCTGTACGCCTCCTCGCTGTCATGTGTAAATAAGTGACAGCACCTCTATTGATCAAGCCCCTGTGAAGTTCTTGTAACATGTCATTAGAGTTGTGCAAGAGGGAGAGGGAGAGAGGAAGAGAGAGAGAGAGAGAGAGAGGGAGAAAGGGTGAACTACTAATGGAACCAAGAACACACAAGAATCACACACACACACACACACACACACACACACAAAGATAATTCGCTCACTTAGGTCTATTGATGAGAGAGAAGAGAAGATGAAAGAGGAAGAAGAAGGGAGGGAGGAGAAG
>NC_087187.1:1077500-1082500 GCF_035594125.1 Scylla paramamosain
TTGTGAAGAGAGGACTGTTGGCCTGACCACGGTGCTTGGCTTGACCCGCGTCTTGGGGGAGGCCTGAGGGAGGAGACAGGAGTGGGTGATGACTGGCAGAGAAGGAATAGTGAAGAATGATAGGGAAGGGAGGATAGGATGGTATGGAGGTGAATAAAGAGTTGAAGGGAGAAATATGGTTGGGTAGGAGTTATGAAATAGGGTGAAGGGATGGGTTTGTGAGGGAGGAAGGGAGAAAAGAGAGAAAGTGATGGGTTTGCGAGGAAGGGAAGGGGGGAAAAAGAGTAAGGAATGGGTTTGTGAGGAAGGGAAGGGGGGAAAAGGATAAGGAATGCGTTTGTGAGGGAAGAAAGGGAGAGAAGAGAGAAAGTGATGGGTTTATAAGGGAAATGAATCAATGAAGGTAGGAAAAGTTAAAAAAAAAGGAATAGGAAAGAGTAAATAAGAGATGCAGTAAAGGGGAAAAAAACGAGGAAAAATATTAGAGAAATGAAGAAAATAAACGATATGAATAAAGAAAGAGAGAATCAAGTAAAAGATAGACAGAAAAATGAAAGAACAAGAACAAGAATCATAACAAAAAAAAATATATATGAGACACAGAAGAGGATCCAGTACTAGGCTGAATAGCACTGGATTCCCTTCAGAAAGGATCCACTTCCCTTTAAAGGTTTCAAATGCTGATCGTAAAGGGAGGCGCAGGTGAGGGAGAGGGAGAGGCTAATTGAACAAGGTGAGAGGTGCAGTTTCAGGTGAGAGGGGAGAGAGGGAGAGGAAGAGGGGGATGATTGGGGTACGAAATATGAAACTAGGAGAGGGGAGATGCTGGGGAGATTAGGAGAGGGGGATGGGGATGAAGGGAAAAAGGGTTAGTTAAAGGGGTGAGGGTGGGGAGTTGGGAGTTAGGGATGAGGGGAGAAGGTTCGGTAGAGGGCACAGGGGAGGTTGGGAAGGGAAAAAGGAAGGGTGAAAGAAAAATTATAATGAAATAAAGAAAAACAAGGAAGAAAGGAAAGATTGAAAAGAAAGTTTGAAAGAAATTGTAAAGGTAGACTAAATATTGGTTGCAAAAAGTCAGTTTCTTTATTAAAAAAACACGGAAAAAAATTAGAAAAGTTTAAAGTGTAGAAATTTATATGAAAAAAAATATGAGTTACTTTTAAAACCATTTCGTAATAAAATAACTTTAAAAAAATCGAAAAGTTTTAGTCATCTATATAAAGAAAACGGAAACACAAAAGAAAACGAGCACTACAAAGGACAGACAGACAAACAAACAAGATTAATTAATGAAACCCCGCTCAAAAGTAAGGTAAACAACAAACAAACAAACAAACAAACAAAACGTATCAAAAAAAAAGAGAAAGAAAACGAGAAATGTTAAGGGCAGACTGACATATTTTGCATGGCGTCCAGACTGTTGGTTCTCGTGCTTGGTTCAGGAAGCTTTTTGGACTCCACCTCCCACGTCACGTTCTCGAACATCTGAACCTGTGAGAGAGAGAGAGAGAGAGAGAGAGAGAGAGAGAGAGAGATTAGCTACTTCCAATTCTTTCATTATATATATTTTTCCCCCTTTTTAATTTCCCTTGCATATTCTCCCCCTGTGCTGGTATAAGGCTCAAATGAAGGAATTAGCTGTAGGATACTAGGATACAAAAGCGTGAAGGATTATCCTCACCAATATCCTTGCTCCTTCATTCTCTCCTTCATTAAACAGGATAATAGTGAAGAAGGAACCTCCTCACCCATACCTTTCCTCCTTCACCGCCTCCCACAGGATTAAACAACCCTTATCCTTCCAAGACACGAAGGATACTAAGGAAATAGGATAACAAGGATGGTTAAAAAGAAGGACCCTTTTCTTGCATGTTCTTCCTCCTTCACCGCCTTCTACAGGATACCCCAACACTGATATCCTTCCTTCACCCTCCTGCCCTCTTACAGAATATGACACGTTGGGCAGTGGAGGTTTAAGGACCCTTCCCCACCAAGAGCCTCCCTCCTTCACAGCCTCCTTCAGGATACGAGAGGCAAAACATTATCAGGAATACCGAAGGACCCCCTAGAATACACACTGAACTTATATTAACGACCCAGCTGTCATATCCTTCCCTCCTACACCCCCCCAGTATCCTACCCCCCCCCACGTAGGATGTATAAACTTACCGCCTCCCATGAAAAGTTGACCTGGGGACGCTGCACAACAAAATGCTGTAGAAATTCACTCCCCAGCAGATCCTTCCCCAGCAGTTGCAGGATTCTCTCCCCAGCGAGGCGGATGTGCAGTGAGGGGTCCAGCACCAGGCCGAAGGGAAACAGCATGAACTGGGGAGACGGGGAGGTGAGGAAAAGGGAAACAACGTGAACTGGGGAGAGGGGAGTGAGGGGAAGGGAGGGGAGGTGAGGTGAGAGGAAAGGTAAAGGGGTGAGGGGAGGTGATGGGAAGATGATGGGAAGGTGGGAAACTGAAGTGGGAGGATAGGAGTGAATGGGAAACTAGCAGAAATAAAGGGAAACTAGGTACAAATCACTATTCAGGGGAAAAAAAGAGGAAAAAAGAGGGAAAATAAGATGACAAGAGCGGAAGGGAAACAGGAGAGAAGCCACTGGGGAGAACAGGAGCCGGAATGTGGGGGGGGAGGAAGTGAGGGGAAGTGAGGGGAGAGAGAGGGCTCCAATCTGTAACTAATGGAGAGAGAGAGGGGAGATACGAGGGGAGAGAGGGGAGAGGGGAGAAGAAGAGCCATTTATACCAGTGAGAGTGGGAGGAAGAGGAGAGTGAATGGGTGAGCGAGGGAAACAGAGAGGAGTAAGAGGATGAAGAGGTGAGGGGAGGAAACAGAGGAAGAGAGAGAAAGAGAGAGAGGAGGAAGAGGGGAGTAAGGAGAGATAAATAAAGGAAGAGTAAAAGGGGAAAATAAATATAAGGGAAAATCTTAAAGGAGAAAAAAAAGGAAAGAGGAAATTTACTCCGTTTTTTCCCCTTAAGAAAAGAGGAAAATATAAACAGTGCGGAAAAAATGAGGGAAAAAAAGAGGAGATGGAAGAGGAAACTCAACCATTTTTTTCCCCCTCAAGGTTCGAGGAAACTGGAAACAATCTGAGGGGAAATAAAAGTCAGAAATGAACAGAATATATAATCAAGTAAGAATCAGAGGGAAAAAGGGAAAATAGAGGATACACTAGGGGAAAACACTTCTTATTCTGAGGCACTGGGGAAACTCTAGGGAAAATTCTGGTCGATCATGGAATGTCTAAGGGAAAATTTGGGTTTTTTTTAAGGGAAAAGTCAAGGAAAAGTCTGGTCTATCAAGTAAAAAGTCTAGGGAAAATTTTGGTTCAGGGAAATTTTTTTGGGGGGTGGGAAAAGTTTGGTCGATCAGGGAAGGATCTCGGAAAAGTTTTAGTCTATCAGGAAAAAAAAACTCAAGGAAAAATTTTACTCCACCAGGGAAAAAGCGAGGAAAATTTTTAATCGCTCTAAAAAAAAAAAAAATATGGCAGGGAAAACTTAAATCAATCAAGGAAAATTCGAAAGGAAAAATTTGGTTCACCAGAAAAAGGAAAAAAAAAGTCTAGGGTAACTTTTAGTCGATCTAAAGAAATTTTGGTCTATCTAGGGAAAAAATATCGGGAAATTTTGTCTATCTAGGGTACAGGTCACCAGAAGGACCCTTAAAGGAAGACTGACAGGGAAATTTTGTAGAAACCCGATATTTATGACGGGAAAAATATAGAAGAAGTTAAATGGAGTGAGAGAGAGAGAGAGAGAGAGAGAGAGAGAGAGGGAGAGAGAGAGAGAGAGAGAGAGAGAGAGAGAGAGAGAGAGAGAGAGAGAGAGAGAGAGAGATTATGGAAACTAACTCTAATTTTTTATCTAAGTATGAGAGTTTCCAGGGAAAAAATATATATACACTGTGGAAATTTGTGTGTGAAAAGTCAGGATGTGTTTTTTTATTAAGGGAAACTTAATTAAAAAGTGAAGGGATGAAATTCTGTTGGTAATCAAAAAAAAAAGAAAGGAAAAAAAGGAAAACAAAAAGCGAAACAGTTGATACTACTACTACTACTACTACTACTACTACTACTACTACTACTACTACTACCACCACTACCACCACTACCGACAATACGATCCTATAATAAATAAAAATGAAAAAAAAGAAAACGAAGGAAATTCTATCAAGGGGGAAACTTTTTCAAAACAATCACGAAAAAGAAAATGGGAAACAGGAAACAGTCGCTACTAGGAAAATGTTACAAGTTAAATTAGCGTCTTATGAAGTCTGTCAAGGAGGAGGAGGAGGAGAAGGAGGAGGAGGAGGAGGAAGAAGAAGAACAAGAAGAAGAAAGACAGAAAAATAGAGAGAAAAATACAAGGAGGAAAAAAAACTGTAGGGGAGAAGGAGAACGAGAAAAAGAAGAAGAAGAAGAAGAAGAGGATGACGAATAACAAATAAACAAATAAATATATAAATAGCAACAAAAACCACAAAAGATTTAGTTAAAGAAGAAAAATCAACATTATTATTACTACCTTGTATTTAACCAGCCAGACCTTACCAGTCCAATCCTTACCAGTCTAGTCCCAACAGTCAATCAATACCAGTTTAATTCTCTCCCATTCAAGTTAAAGGAATTAATGAAACAAATAGGAAATAGAAGAGGTGGCAGTTCTTGGTCAAATCAGCCAATCATCAGTAAGTCTTACCAGTCAATTATGTAGTATCAGTAGTTAGACCAGTCATTAATCACCAGTTAGGACAATCACCAATTACCTCATTACCATTTAAGCAGTCATCCCCACTCCATCACCATTTAAGACACTCACCATCACTCCACCAATTAAATAGTCACCCCATTTCCCCCAATTACCAATCCAGCCAATCAGAACCACACCCATCACCACCATTTTAAACACCCATCACTTCATTTTAAACAACCATCACTTCACCAATTAAACCAGTCACCCATCCCCCCCTCACCCATCCCCCCCC
>NC_087187.1:1107500-1135000 GCF_035594125.1 Scylla paramamosain
CAGAATATTTCCATTGGTGATAATTGCAATAAGGTGAGAGAGAGGGAGAGAGGGAGAGAGAGAGAGGGAGAGAGGGAGAGAGGAAGAGGGAACGCGGGTGTTTTCATTGGGGTAACTGTATTTAAGTGAGAGAGAGAGAGAGAGAGAGAGAGAGAGAGAGAGAGAGAGAGGAGAGAGAGGAGAGAGAGAGAGAGAGAGAGAGGGCGGGGGTGGGTTGTTTACACTTTCTAAAATAACGAATTGGTAACTTTCAACACACACACACCCACACACACACACACACACACACACACACACACCACACACACACACACACTTTTTTTTTTCTGTCTGGTGTGTTGACTTGCTGTGGTGAATTGGCGATGCTGTGGTGACTGTGGTGACTGTGACTGTATTGTGGTGATGCTGTGGTGACCGATGTTGCTGTGGCTGTGATGATGTGATGCTGTAATGACTGGTGGTGGTGGTGATGCTGCGGTACTGCTGTGACGGTGCTGTGATGTTGTGGTGTGGTGACTGTGATCTTGTGGTGACTTGATGCTGTGGCTGTGGTGATGCTGTGGTGACTGTGACTGGTGTATTCAGGTGGGCATTGTGGTGCACGAGGTGGGTCACGCGGTGGGGCTGTACCACGAGATCAGGCGGCCGGACCGAGACACACACGTGGTTGTCAACGAGGCCAACATTCTTCCCCACGAGATGTATAACTTCTACAAGCTGCACTGGCTGGACGTCACGGTGGAGTACGACCCTGTCTTCCCGTCATGCACTACCACACCTTAGTAAGTACGACCACTGCTACTACCGCTACTACTGCTGCTGATGATGATATTGATAGTAAAAAAGTAGAGGAAGAAATTTTGGTCTGCTTGTGTCGTTGTTACTACTACTACTACTACTACTACTACTACTGCTATAAACACCTTACTATCACCATTACCACATATCCTCATTACATCACCCATTACCCAGTGCTTCTCTCGTTCACCCATCACCGCTGTACAAACTCCCACCTCTTTTTCTCCTCCCCCTGTTTATTTGTATCGTTCCTGTTTGGCTTTCCTTTGTGTTCCTTTGTGTTTCTATGTATTCTTCGTCATCCCTGCAGGAGTGGTCAGCTAACGGACGCACCACAGTGGCCACGAAGGATCCAATGCTGCAAGGAGTGTTAGGGGGCTGGAAAAGGGCGTCTACTCTCGGCCTCTCCCACCGCGACGCCTTCCTGGCTAACCATATCTACGGGTGTTTGAGTGAGTGGGCCAGAGAGAGAGAGAGAGAGAGAGAGAGGGAGAGGGAGAGACTGTGCTAATGTGTAGTTAATTTTTTTTCTTTTTTTTCGCTCTTTGTTCTGTTTTCTTATTATTTTTTCTTGTTTTTCTTCCTTCTCCTCGTCTTTCGTATCTTCCTGTTCACTTTCACACTCCTCTTTCTCCTCCTTTTTTCTCATTTTGTTTACTTTCCTCTCTCTATTCACTTTCCTTATCTTTCTATTCACTTCCTCCTCCTCCTCCTCCTCCTCCTATATAAAAATAAATAAACAAACCGTATCAACAGACGAGTGGCTAGCGAAGTGCGGTCTGAAGAGGAACCCGTGTAGGAATGACGGGTACCTGGGCTCCTCCTGCACCTGCGTGTGTCCCCCCGGCACTGAGGGACGCACCTGTGGCACCGTACGAGGCGGTTACTACAGTACGTGTGAAGGGAGGGTAATGAGTGGAGGGAGTGGTGTGTGTGTTTAATGATGCTGTGTGTGTGTGTGTGTGTGTGTGTGTGTGTTATGATAGTAAATGAGATGAGATAATATGCTTTATAACTTATTATGGCCATTCTCCAAAGTAAGCAGCTGAAAACCATGTATAGATTACCTAATATCTTAACTTTTAGCTTAGTAAACAAAACCCAAACAAAACAGTTGAGAAAAACGCATCAGAGAAAACGGGGAGCTTTTATCGGAAACTCACGTAAACTTTTCCTTCCCGTGGGTGAACAGAGCACCTGAAGTCACCGTGCAGCCAGCAGGTGACCCACCCCACCACCCTCACCTCCCCAAACTACCCCGCCAAATACGACCCAGGTGAGCGAGTGTAGCTTACGACACTGACGGTAATATTGTGGCGTGCTATTGTGTTCATTCATCAATTTAAGGGACACATCTTACTTTCAACAATTTTACATTAATATACAAGGCATTCTCCATCTTTGTTCCCCATGTGACTCCCTTTGGCGCAATATCTATCAGTTTATCTATCTTCCTCTGTTCATCTATCTCTTTACCTGTTTATTCATCTCTCTATCTCTCTATTTATCTATCTCAAGGCAGTCTTACACGTGATGGCACTGTCTGGCACACATCTACACCTACTGGCACTGTATCATAATTCACATCCCTGTTTACTACACTTCTACACATCTCTCCAGTATCTTTTAACCCTTTAACACTCTTTTGGTGCTGTCTGGCACTCTGTAACACTCCCCATGGCACTTTACACTCTTCCTTATCACAAATCTACATCTGGCACCTTTTATACATTCACAAACATGTCATGCACCTCTTTAAAACCTCTGGCACTCTCTAACTCCTGGCACTGTTCCTCTATCCCTGGCACTCTCTGACACCCCTGGCACTGTTCCTCTATCCCTGGCACTCTCTGACACCCCTGGCACTGTTCCTCTATCCCTGGCACTCTCTGACACTCCTGGCACTGTTCCTCTATCCCTGGCACACTCTAACACTCCTGGCACTGTTCATCTATCCCTGGCACTCTCTAACACCCCTGGCACTGTTCCTCTATCCCTGGCACTCTCTAACACTCCTGGCACTGTTCATCTATCATGGCACTCTAACACTCCTGGCACTGCTTCAGATACGTGGTGCGTGTACCGCGTGGAGGCCCCGCAGTGCCAGGCCCCCGAGGTGACCGTCCTGGACCTGCAGCTTGGCCCACGAGACCATCGCAATCACTGCTACACTGACTACCTCGAAGTGCGCAATGCCTCCCTCTATGACGGCTTCCTGTGAGTGGGTGGGAGGTGGTGAGTGGTGAGTGTGGCGCGGGGAAAGCTGTGGGGCAGTGAGTGAGGGAGGGAGGGGGAGAGAGGGTGAGTGTGTGTGTGTATGTGTGTTGTATTTTGTCTATCTATCTTTCTGTTTATCTGTTTACCTATTCATCTCTCTCTCTCTCTCTCTCTCTCTCTCTCTCTCTCTCTCTCTCTCTCTCTCTCTCCATATTTACGTGTGTGTGTGTGTGTGTGTGTGTGTGTGAGAGGCAGGGCAGTGCGCATGCCCGTCACAGGATGACGTGTGAGGCGCCACGGTGTTTTCCGCCAGTAGTTAAAAGGCTGTGTGCTAGTGGCCAATGACAGGCCAAGCACCTCACTTGTAGACAGGCGGGAATCGCCTTGAAGCCGAGCGGAGCAGCTCAGTGTGCGCCTGGCTGTCACAGTGACACTTTGGAATAAGTGGAAATACTGGCACTGCAATTTTACTGCCAGACGATTAACACTCATGGATACAGTGTGTGTTCGTACGTGCGGCTCTCCGCAATGTGCAGAGTGTCTGGAGTGTGACAGGCCTGGAATATCCGGTAAGGTTTGCTTGTGTCGGCTGCCTTAATGTACTTAGGGATTGTGGCGCACACACACACACACACACACACACACACACCATAGAAAACACACACACACACCATACAAAACACACACACACACCATACAACACACGCACACACACACACACACACCATACAATACACACACACACTCGTCAGTCTCACCATATAGTGGTGAGACTGGCACTCAGGCTGGCTGCAGTGTCTTACAGTTAATTTAAGCTGTATTATTCGTCATTTGAGTATTTTTTGAGGTTGTTCATTTATTTTTAGGTCTTCCTTACATGAGAGTCTGGAAACGCATGGAAATGTAGCTAAATATTGATAAAGGAAGGGTCGTCACTATGTAAACAGACGAGTCAGCTGAGGCGCCAGCAGCTCGTCTCCATTTATCAGCCGTTATCTGCTTCATTTCTCACTTATTATAAGCCAAACGTGTCACATTGGAGCCGCATGTCTAACCTTTCACATCCGCTGGTCAGATAAGTCGCCATCGCCTAGTTTTGGTGAGATGAAGGTTAAATAAAGCAACATGGCTGCCGCCGCCTCGGCTGAGGTCGCCGCCAAGCCCCGCCCATGTTCCAACACTATTTCCATTATTTTTTCATTTTTTTATTTCGGCTTATAAGTAAGTTTTTATGGTTTCTAAAAATACTTAGTGACTTTTGAAGTGTTTTTGTTGGCTGTGTGAAGTGCTGTGTGTTGTATTTGCTGCTGTTTGTTGCGTAAATAACGGACCATTTCGGTGATATTTTTGAATAGGCGTCCAGGACTTTTTTTTGTTTCAGCTCCTATTTAATGTTTTATTGTTTCTAAAAATTGTTCATGATTTTTAAAGTGTTTTTTTGTTGTTATCAAGCTAGTTGTGTGGACTTTGAATAATTTTATAGTCATGTTTACATTCGGGATCTTGACATTTTGTCTTATATTTTTTTTCTTTACTTGAGCTTTCAGCTAACTTTAAATTGTTTGAAAAAATAGTTCATATTTTTTAAAGTGTTTTTTCGTTCTTGTTAAGTCGAAATGGGGGACTTTTCAGTGGTTTCAATCGTGTCAAGATTCCAACAGTTTATATATTATTCTTTTCGATATTTTTTTCTTATTCCCCAGGTTTCAAATCTTTTGATATTGTGGGTAATAGTTAAACTATATTACACTTCAGAATATATACAGCAATCGGCCCTAGCTCCATTTTTTCGTGGGGTCATTTTCAAAATGAAGTGACTACGTATATAAAATGTGACGTCATCAACTGTGACGTCATCAACTGTAACGTTCTCGGCTGGACCCAGACCCAGACCCAGTGCTTGTTTGTTTGTTTGTTTGTGTGTGTGTGTGTGTGTGTGTGTGTGTGTGTGTGTGTGTTTGTGTGTGTGTGTGTGTGTGTGTGTGTGTGTGTGTGTGTGTGTGTGTGTGTGATTCACCTGCGGTCATCTGCTGAGCTTACGGAAAGAGCTCAGAGCTCATAGTGGCCGATCTTTGGGTAGGACTGAGACCACTGAGATACTGTGTGTGTGTGTGTGTGTGTGTGTGTGTGTGTGTGTGTGAATAATCTATTAAGTGAACGAGTGAATGAAGAAACGAACGAGGAGTGAGTGAGTGAGTGAGTGACGGGGTGATGCAGGGACACCCGGCGGTAGGTGTGGCTGTGCTTCCATCAGGCCAAGCTCTCAATCCCCTCATTTAGTGCTTCCTTTCGTCAAATGTCAGGATGGGTGAGTGGATGAGAGGGTGAATGGCTGTGTGGATAAGTGGCTGGGTGAGTGGGTAGATAGTAAGTGGGTGAGTGGGCGGATGGGTGAATGGATGGATGGATGGGAGGTGGTGGGATGGATGGGCGAGCAGTGGAGGTGCTCGAGTGGTTGAGTGGATGGATGGATGTGATTGAGTAAGTAGTGGATGCGTTGTTAAACATTATATTGGTGTGTGCTGATCCACATGCTGCATTCACGAAGCCTGCAGTCCACGTACGAGACATTTTACCCACCAAGTGATCTGAGTACCAAGTTTCTCGACCACCAAAAGTACTGAGGCTTATTTAAACTCAGGCCTTTATTGAGTACCACCTTCCCCAGTACCACGTGACTTCCCTACCTATCCACTCATACGCATCCCTCCCCCAACAGAGTGTGCGGGTCAGAGGTCACCCCGGGCACAGTTTGGCGAGCACAGAGTAGCACACTTATCCTGTATTTTAGAGGAGAGACAGGTGGTTTTCGTGGTTTCCGTGCCTCTGTCGCCTTCACATCCATCCCCGGGTGTTGCCGCTCCCACTCCAACATCTCCTCCACCTTCTACCTCCACTCCCCCGGCTACCCTGCGCCTGCCACCGAGCCCTTCAGTTGCTCCTTCTCCCTGCCTGCTGTGAGTTGTGTGTTGTGGTGTGGTGTGTTGTTGTGGTTCGTGTGTGTTTTTTTACGTCTGTTTTTTCCAGTGGTGGGTGTGTGTGTGTGTGTGTGTGTTCCTTTTTTTATTTATTTATTCGTTCTTTTCTTAGTCTGTGTATTTTTTTCATTCTCCTCTTTGCCTTTTCCTTATTTTTTCTTTTCTTATTCTTTTTATTTTTGTTGTGAATTTTGTTTTTATTTATTTATTTTATTATTTTTTCCCTTGTACATCGTATTTTTCTCTCGTAAATACGTTTTTTTTTTTTTTATCATAACTAATTGATATATTTTCCTTCCCTCTCATGTGTGTGTGTGTGTGTGTGTGTGTGTGTGTGTGTGTGTGTCCAGGAGTCCCCAGCGAAGGTTGTGGTGACAATCAAGCTTGTGTGGGGCAAGGGGGGGCGCCGCGCCGCCGCCCCCCAACCCGCCTGTGCCCTCACCCTGTGCCAACCCCACGGCCACTGCCACAGGTGAGAGAGAGAGAGAGAGAGAGAGAGAGAGAGAGAGAGAGAGAGAAATTATTTATGATTATTATCTAGTATTACTTGAAATTACTTAGAACAATTAGAATTACTTAAAATACCCCCACAAAATAATAAGATTACCTGAAATTACTTAATATTACTTAAAAACTATTTAAAATCATATCAGAATTACATAAACTTTAATAATTATCCCAAAAATTAGATAAAATTACCTTCAAGTCACCTACAAGTACTTTAAATTACCCAAAATAACTTAAAATTACAAAAAAAATTACTTAATATCAACGAATTACATACAAATTCTAACCCCAAGCTTTTGCCGGATGGTGGAGGCGTCACGGCGGAGGAGGAGAAGGAGGAGGAAGAGGAGGAAAAGGAGGGAAGAGGAGGAAGAAGAAGACGGGGAAGACGAGGAGGAAGAAGACGGGGAAGACGTGGAGGGGAAGGTGGTTCTCCCTAACGTGGGCTCCCTGCACCTCCTCCAGCATCCCCCGGCCCCCCTGTCCCTCCACCTGGAAGGAAGTGGAGCGGCTCTGCAGGTGGCCTTCACCCTGCAGCACTCCCCCTGCCATGAGGTGGGTGAGGGAGGGTGTTACTACTACTACTACTACTAATACTACTACTATTACTAATACTACTACTGCTGCTACTAGTACTACTACTACTGCAATTACTACCACTGGTGTTAGAATGTGACTACTACTATTACTACTACTATTGCTGTTACTACTACTACTACTGATGTATTAGCAATGGTGACTACTACTACTACTACTACTACTACTAATGATGATAATTATGACAGTACTTAAATATTGCTAATGATGACTACAAAATTTACTACTACTACTAACTACTACTACTACTACTACAATTACTACTTGCAGAGTCTGTTTGTGAACCGCTCTGACCCCCGGGGCTGGGTGGCCGTGGGTGCGGGCGCGGGAGAGGTGATGCAGTGTGAATGGCTTATTACGGTAAGTGTGTGTGTGTGTGTGTGTGTGTGTGTGTGTGTGTGTGTATTCATCTATACTTAATATCTATTAGTCTATTTTTCCACTTGTCTGTTTGTCTACATATCTATCTGTCTGTCTGTACCCGTGTCTTTGTATGTATGTATGTATGTATGTATATATTTTTGTAACTCCATAAAAGAACCACAACAAACAATATAAACGGGATAAAACAAACAAAATGCACTCAAAAATACTACAGCCAGCAGCAAATTTATCACTTCATCACCACACAGATACACACAACACCTAGTCTAACATAGCTAAGTCTTAACGAAGCCTATCTTCCTTCACCGCCACCACCACCACCACCAGGCACCGCGAGGAACGCACGTGAAGGTGACTGTGGAACGGTTAAACTTACCAGACGAAGAAAACGAAGAACACGAAGAAAACGGAGGAGAAACAAGGGGATACAATAACACGGCCGAGGGAGACGAGAGGCAAAAAAACAATATTCAAACTGATGAAAAAGAAGAAACATTTGAACAAGAAGGAAAAGGAAGAGGAAGAGGGAAACACAAGAGCACACTCGAATCTTACCTGTGTGTCAACGAGGCAGGTGATGCAAGTTTCCCATCGGCCTCCACGAGAGTTCTGCAAGGCGGGGGGAGGAGAACAGTGCCTCTTGTGTTTGTCTCCCTGCAACACTCCCTCAGAATTGCGTTCCAGGGCGCAGCCAACACCAGCCTTCGCCTCAGATACCAGTTGTGTATGTGTTGTTGTTGTTGTTGTTGTTGTTGTTCTTGTTGTTGAGTATACAGTTTGTGTTATTTGGTGAGTGATATTGTTTTTAGATCAGTAATATTAGTAGTAGTAGCAGAATTAGTGGTTGTAGTCGTAATAGTAGTAGTAGTAGTAGTAGTCTAATCTATTCAATATACTTAGATTAATATTTTTAATGATTAATAATTACATCTCCTCCTCCTCCTCCTCCTCCTCCTCCTGCAGATGAGTGTGAGGACGACAACTCCGAGTGCCAGTACTGGGCCGCGGAGGGGGAGTGTGTCGCCAACCCTCGGTGGATGGCGCCACACTGCAGGAGAGCGTGTCAGCAGTGTGGTGAGAGAGAGAGAGAGAGAGAGAGAGAGAGAGAGAGAGAGAGAGAGTTTGTTTTTCTTAGTCTTTTTTTATATTTTTTTTATTTATTTTATTTTGTGATTGTTGTGATATTTCTTCCTTCCCTTTCTCCTCCTTTCCCTTCTTTTTCGTCTTTTCATTCACTAAACCCCCATTCACCCATCCACCCATTACTTTCCTTCACCCCTTCATCCATCCATCCACTCCATACCCTCCCTTCCAGCACCCATCCACCCACCCATTCTCCCATACACCCCTCCATCCATTCATCCATGCCCTCCATCACCCATCCACTCACTCCTTCCATCCTTTTTCCCCACCCATTCACCCATCCACATCCAAACACCCTCTCTCCTACTTAACCATGCCCTGCTTCCTTTCCTTCCTCACCCACCCACTCATCCACCCACACATCAGCCTCCACCGCCCCTCACCTACTCCCTCCTCCACCCCCGCCAGACTTCAGCACCACTTGTGAGGATCAGCACTCGAATTGCGCCTTCTGGTCCACCCATAACCAGTGCGAGGAGAATAAATTGTGGATGGCCGTTCATTGCAGCCGTTCATGTGGATATTGCGGTTGGTGGATTAGTGGATAAGTTGACTCTCTCTCTCTCTCTCTCTCTCTCTCTCTCTCTCTCTCTCTCTCTCTCTCTCTCTCTCTCTCTCTGTTCCTTTTTTTCTTGTTTTTTTTTCGCTTGTCATTCTTTCTCCTCCTCTTCCTCGTTTTTTTTATTTCCTCTCTTCCTTTTTCTTCTTTCTTCTTTTTTCATCTATTTTATTCTCCTTCCTTTCTTTCTCCCTTTTTCTCTTCCCTTTATTTAATGTCCTCTTTCTCGATCAATATACTCTCCTTCCTCTTCTCTGTTCTCTTCTCCTCCTCTTCCTGTATGACCTATCGTGACCTCTAATTATTTCATTAACTCCGTGACCTGTGACCTCTCATAACACTAACCTGACATTTGTAGTAATTCGTCTTCCCCTTCAATGGATGTGTTAATTGTGGTCAGGTCATTCAGTTAATTAATTAGTTTGCTTTGTTCTCATCTCTTTGATCATTGTTATTGTGGTAATCTTTTTTTTTTCCTGTCTTTTTTTATTTCTCTATTTTGTGACTCCATTTATTTAGTTTTACGTATGGCTCTTCTTCTTTATTTTGGTTCTTTTTATTTATTGTTTGTTTTCATGTCCTTTTTTTATTGTTCGTCTCCTTTTCTCTTCGCTTCTGCTTTATTATTGTTTGTGTTTTGTGATCCCGTTAGAATCTTGTACGTTTATCTTCCATTTCAATCATTTTTGCATTTATTTATTTCACCCCTTGTATGTTTATCTTTCATTTCCATTGTTTTCTGTGTTTGTTTACCTTTTTCAACTGTTTTGTGATCCCGTTAGACGTGTGCGGTGACAGCAATCGGCGGTGCGGGAGGTGGGCGCGGGAGGGGGAGTGTGAGGCGAACGGAGAATATATGAGGGTGTTCTGTCCTCTCTCCTGCGGCGTCTGTGGTGAGTATTGTCCCCCCCCCCCCCCTCTCTCTCTCTCTCTCTCTCTCTCTCTCTCTCTCTCTCTCTCTCTCTCTCTCTCTCTCTCATAGTATTAACCCTTCCCATTTCATCACTCGCAGAACCGACAAACACCACTACCACCACCACCACTACTCCAGCCCCTCCTACCACCACCACCACAACCACCACTATCATTCCAAGACCAAGCACAAGAAGAAGAGGAGGAGGCAAGAAGAGAGTCAGTCAAGTGTACGAGGACAATGAGACAACAGGAGGCATTTCAAGACACCCCAAAATTAGGAAAAACGGAAAAAGGCTTAAAAATCCACGTTTGTTTAAGCCAGGACGGACTAAAACGAGGAAAACGGGGCGCAGGGTGACAGAAAACTCTTTGCTTGTCACCCACACGTCGCCTCGTGGTCAGGAAAATGAGAATAGAGGGTTAAAATCTAAGGAAAGTAAAGATAATAAGGGAGACTCAAATATTTTGGTCCCTCGAAAGAAAACGGAGACCTCAAGACGCGAAGAGAATGAAGAGGATGAGGAAGAGAGGAAAAATGAAGAAGCAGAGGAAGCAGTCAAAGAGAATCATGAGGAGAAGGAGAATGAGGGGAAAGAAGGAGAAGAGGAAGAGAAGAGTAACGAAGAGATGAAGATAGAGGAGGAAGACATAAGAAACAGGGAAGAGAAAGAGAACGATCAAAACAAAGAGCTTAAAGAAATAAAAGGGGAAGAGGAGGAGGAGGAGGAGGAGACCAAAGAAAGACAAGAGATCGAGAAAGAAATAAACAGAGAAGAAAAGGAAGAGGATAATAAAAACGAAGAAGAAATGAGAGAAGCTGAAGACACTTCCGTACATTCCTCAACTCAACTATCGTACTCGGACCAAAACTCTTTAACTTCTGGAAATGAAGATATACATTTGGTAGTATTAAAGAAAGACGGTAAATATCTGAAAAACCTCTTTAGAAACCAACAGAAAGGGAATGAGGGAACGAGAGAAGGAGTTGAAGAGAATGAAGTTACGGAGAGAAAAGCAACAACAGAGAGAACAAGAGAAAACGGAATAATAGCGGGGAAGAGAGAGAACGAAATTTTAAGGGGTAACGGAGAAGGAAGTGAAGGAATTGAGGAAAGCGGAATAAATCTTAGAGAAAGGAAAGAAATGCAAATAACAGAAGAGAAGGAAGGAAGGAAGAGAAGGAAGATAAACAATTGGAGGAGGCGCAGACGTAGGAATAGGAGGAAAAACCAAAGAAGGAAGGGAAGAGAGTGGAGAGATGGAGGAAACGACCCGCAGACCAGGAGGAGGAAGGAGGGAAAATATCAAGGAGGAGGAAGACGTGGCGAAGGAAGGAGGTGGAGGAAAAGTAGAAGAGGAAAGAAAGGGAGGAAAACTGGCGATAGGAGAAGAGAAGATGAAAGGTGAGTTTGTTTTAGTCCTTCTTCTTCTTCTTCTTCTTCTTCTTCTTCTTCTTCTTCTTCTTCTTCTTCTTCTTCTTCAGCTTTCAAGTAAAATGTGTGTTTACATTTTTCTCGTTTTCTTTTCAAATTCTGTCCATTATTTCGTTTTTCTTTTATTTTTCAGAGATTTTTACGTCACAGCCTCGCCCGCCACCACCACCACCACCACCACTACCACCACCATATCTACCTCAATCCTCACTCTCCCCCCACCTGCATCCACTCACTCCACTCCCATCCCTTCCCAAATCATCTCCACTTCACCCAAACTCGGCACAAGAACCCATCACAAACATTCTCACAGGCGCTACAGGAACCGCTTTCACCGCCACCACAGGGACAGACATGGCAAGACACCAAGCCCTAAGGGACGCCGAGGACCTAAACCCCACTCTGGAACCCCAAAAACCCCACCTGGAAACGTAGAAACACAGCAGGAGGCGAATGAAATAAGGGAAGCAGGAAAAAACACATCCGAGACATCACAGAAAACGGAGATGCCTGACTGGGTGACTGTAGGATTCTCTCGCAATGACGTTCAAGAAAGCGAGGGAGTTTTTCAAGTAACCCCGCGGAGTAGGAGTGATTTGGGGAGGAGTGGAAGTGAGCGAGGACGTGGAGTGAACGAGTGGAGGAGGAGTGAGCGAGGCCACGACGGAGAGAAGAGGAGAGACGAAAAAGGACAGCTGGGTAATGGAACAGAGAGAAGAACAGCTGAGGACATAAGACAGAATGTGGAGAGAAGCTACGCGGAATGGGGGATTGGCCCTACCAGACCCGTGTGAGTATTGAGAGAGAGAGAGAGAGAGAGAGAGAGAGAGAGAGAGAGAGAGAGAGAGATTAATGGAAGAATGAAAGGCAATATAGAAGACAAATATGAGAAAAAAAGATGAAGAGAAATAGTTAAAACAAAGAAAATCATGGAAGAATCAAAAGAATATAGATTTAAAAGAATATGTAAAATTGAACAGGTAAGAGAGAGAGAGAGAGAGAGAGAGGCTAACACGACCTTCTCCACCCACAGACACCGCCCCCGCCTCTCCCCCAGCTGGAGGTTCCGTAAGGGGTTCTACAGAAGAGGAAAACACGTGTACGAAGACGACCATCCCTGACAAAGTCCTACCCCCATCTAGTACGACCATCCAGCTAGTACGACCACTTTCTCAGTTTTAGATAAGTTTTTTTATTTTATCTTTTATTCCAGTTTATTTTTTTTATTGTTTTTGAGAGAGAGAGAGAGAGAGAGAGAGAGAGAGAGAGAGAGAGAGAGAGAGAGAGAGAGAGAGAGAGAGAGAGAGAGAGAGAGAGAGAGAGAGAGATTGTTCTACTTAAGTCAGGAAAAAGCAGCAAGGGAGTTTGATGGTCTCTTTAAAGTAAATGGAGGAAGAAGAGGAGGTGGAAGAGGAGGAGGAGGAGGAGGAGGAGAAAACACCTGCACATCCAATCGTTCTCTCAGTATCAATTAGCACATACACACACACACACACACACTGGCCTGATTTTTTTTTTTTCCTTTTATTTACACAAGTTCCCCCTTTCTCTCTCTCTCTCTCTCTCTCTCTCTCTCTCTCTCTCTCTCTCTCTCTCTCTCTCTCTCTCTCTCTCTCTCTCTCTCTCTCTCTCTCTCTCATTCCCTCTCCTTTACATTCCACACTCCTCCTCCTCCTCCTCCTCCTCCTCCTCCTCCTCCTCCTCCTCCTCCCCCAAGAGGCATAAATTTCTTCCAGTGGTCTTTTTAACAGTTCAGCCTTCAATGCATACCTTGCCTGACCTTACCTGGCCGCACCTGGTTCGCCTCTCAGCCAGGTGTAGCGGTGGTGGTGGTGGTGGTGGTATAAAAGTGGTTTAAAGGGATGAATGGTACTAGTGGTGGTATAATAGTAGTAGTAGTAGTAGTAGTAGTAGTAGTAGTAGTA
Organism: Scylla paramamosain; assembly: GCF_035594125.1. NCBI lineage: Eukaryota > Metazoa > Arthropoda > Malacostraca > Decapoda > Portunidae > Scylla > Scylla paramamosain. The sequence continues at coordinate 1,120,957 of NC_087187.1, forward strand.
GTAAGTGGAGGAAATGCAGGGGATAATTCTGTAATGGTGGTTGTATTAGTAGTAATAGTAATAGTAGTAGCAGTAGTAGTAGCAGCTGGAGGAGAAGAAGGAGGAGGAGCAGTAATAGTAAATGGAGGAAGAGAGAAGGAAGAGGAACAGTAATAAATAATGTAGGAAAGCACAACCCAATTAGTTCATGAGAAATATTTGGCAGGTGTTGAGAGAGAGAGAGAGAGAGAGAGAGAGAGAGAGAGAGAGAGAGAGAGAGAGAGAGAGAGAGAGAGAGAGAGAGAGAGAGAGGTGGAGGGGACGTGTAGTAGAAACGAGTATATGAACACACACACACACACACACACACACACACACACACACACACACATATGAGTATTAAATTAACTTCTTTCAAGGTTCTAAAACGCTTTAAAGCATTGAAGCCTTTATAAAGAGCATCACGAGTGTCACAAACATCAAAACGTTTATAGAAAGTTTGCAAAAAGGTTATAGAAAGAAAATAAATATGTACATCACAGAAACTCCAAGTGGTTACGTGTGTGTGTGTGTGTGTGTGTGTGTGTGTGTGTGTGTGTGTGTGTGTGTGCAGGTGTTCAGGTTCCGGCAGGTAGACAGGTAGGCAGGCAGGCAGGTGAGGTGGACTCTCTCTCTCTCTCTCTCTCTCTCTCTCTCTCTCTCTCTCTCTCTCTCTCTCTCTCTCTCTCTGGACTGTATCAATTAATATTATGTTACTATTATTGTTAATCTTGTATTTTCGAAGTGCAGAAAGTATAGACAAGTGTATTGCATCTTTCTTTCTTGTATAAAGTGTATTAATAAGTGTTGTATGGTTTGTATGGTGATGTAGTGTTGCAAGGTGTGTGTGTGTGTGTGTGTGTGTGTGTGTGTGTGTTTCGGTCGATCTCTGTTATATAGTTAAAAAAAAAAAGAGATAAAATGAAAATAATAATGTGTAACTTAATTTTTTCTGCAGTATGTTCCTTTTTCTTTCCCTTTATTTTCTTTCTTGGTGGATCTCCTATATAGTAAAAAGATAAAAGAAAAAGGAGAAAGAAAAAAAAAACTAATTTGTAGCCATTACGCCTGTTGCTTGTTCTGATTAATGTTTCTGTATATTATTTTCCTCGTTTTACCATCCATATAATTCACACATTTCTAATAATAAAGTATTTTTATGTATATTCCTCTCGTTTCTCTGTCGTGTATAGCTTTAAGAGAGAGAGAATCAACCTTGCTGGCACACACACACACACACACACACACAGTCAGTCAGTCAGTTATTGAACACCGAAAGACTGCACTGCCCAACACATCAACACTGACGGAGGGACAGAGAGACAGATAGGGGCAGAGGCAAGGATTCTACAGTATGCGTTCCTGAGGCAGGGGGTGGCGGCCGACCGGACACGTGGGTTGTAGGAATAATGGATCACACTGAACCTCCTCTCCTCCTCCTCCTCCTCCTGCAGTTGTCCTTGAGTGGCACCAGCAGCATGTTAGATTGCACGCACGTTGGAAGAGAGAGAGAGAGAGAGAGAGAGAGAGAGAGAGAGAGAGAGAGAGAGAGCAGGTTTAAAATTAGCAACATTCCAAAAATGTGTATAGAAAAAATATATAGTAAAGTTGAACGTAACGGATAACACACACACACACACACACACACACACACACACACAGAGAGAGAGAGAGAGAGAAAGAGAGAGAGAGACGCCCCATTTTGGCTCAAGCACAAGCAGGCAAAGCAGAGAGAGCCAGGAGGAGGCAAGCAGCAGAGAGAGAGAGAGAGAGAGAGAGAGAGAGTGCTGGCGCTAGTTTCGGGTGGATTTCGCAAGGCTGGCAACGCGACGCACTCCACCCTCTCAAGGTCATTCCTCTATGGAAGGTCGCGGGATAAACAGTGCCTGCTTGCCTCCTCCTCCTCCTCCTCACTCTCCCTCTCTCCCTCTCGCGCCGCCTCACCTCTGCATTTGCGATCCCGTTAGCGCTGAAGAAACTGGCGGAATATATTGCGACGTTTCTTATTTCCGATACTGCGCGTTTATTTAGTTATCCCTCCCTTCATTTTGTGGTGCAGTATACTCGTTGGGGTGGAGAAAATATAGCAATGGTGTTACGTAACGGAAATATGGCGTTGAGTAAACCGCCTCCTCCGATCAGTGAGGTTAAGCAACGGAGCGTCCGGTTAGTACTTGGATGGGTGACCGCATGTGGGAGAAAAATAATATACTTAAAAAATGCTTGTATTTAGTTATCCCTCCTTTGATTTCGTGGTTCAGTATGTCCGTTAAAACGAAGGAAACTTAAGGGGAACGTTACGTAATGCAAATATAGCTAGATACGTAGATAAAATACTGCGATGTTGAATATTTTTTTCTCTCAGTATCTCCTGGTATGAATTATGGTGCAGTATACCCTGTTAAGATAAAGTCATCGGGTATATAATTATCATGTACCGAGAGTTGTAGCTAAATGCGTAGTTCTGTAGGCTTTCAACACGCTGCTCTTGCGGTGGTGCCTTCACTGCCTCCACGAAGGGCTTCTCTGAGACACGGGGAAGAAAGCGATTGTAGGAGATAACACCCAATTTTACGAGAACTTGCTTTTTTATTTATTTATTTATTTATTTCTGTGGCTTCATGGCTTACAGCTCTAATTTTGGTTTCTCTGTGTGTGTGTGCGTGTGTGTGTGTGTGTGTGTTGGATGCTTCACGGGTGGCGAGAAATTATAGCACGTCATTATACCAACACCACATGCCACATATTTCACCTCCTTTCATAGACGTAATCAATAGCCTTCCGGGAATACCGTCAACCTTATCAACCAAATGGCAAACACTTGGTTCTTCCCACGGCCAGGCGGGGTACCCACTCACCTCACAAACACGCACTTTATAGGCCCGTGTTCTGAAAGGCTTTGCTCTCTCATCACAGCTATTTTCAAAGGCCACCGAGATGATTAGCCGGGTTGTCAAGAGCGTTTCTCCTGTTAGCAATGTCAAGATCTCGTTAATATGTCACTAGAATAATTAAAAAAATAATAATAAATAAACAAATGAATAAATAAATAATAATAATAATCTTAAAAACTCGTATAATTTCAAATAAGTCTAGCCTTTTGAATGTAATGAAAGTGTGGCACAGCAGATGGATCATAGCGCGCGCGCACACACACACACACACGCACATCTCAACAAACATAAAACTGCTCCATTGATGCATTTTCCCAAAATTACACACGTTTTGAATCCCACCGAATGACTTTTTGGTGAGGAATGAGGGGTGAAGGAGGAGCAGGAGCAGGAGGAGGGGGGCTGGGGAATGGAATGGGCGTTGAGACTGAAGGCGAAGCGGTGACGGGAGCAGGCAGGGAGAGAAGAGGGGGAGGTGGAGGTATGGAACTGTGGAACATCGACCCGTCTGGAAGGGAGCAGGGCAGTGGCGGGAGAAGGGCAGGGAGGGAAACAGGACTGGTGGGAGAGGAAGGAATGTGAGCGCGATATGAAGGAAGGGGAAGGAGGGGCGAGGGGGGGTGCAGGAGCTGGCAAGGATGCAGGCGATGTGACCCGCTATGGTGAAGATGAGGCGGGAGCGAGCAAGAGGGAGAGAAAGGGAGGCAAGGGGCGACGTAAGGGATGAAGAAGAGAAAGGGAAGGAGAGAGGGAGGCATTAAAGGCAACAGCAAACCTTCAGGAACCAGTACAAGGTGGTAATATAGGAAAAAAATTGCTAATCAGATGGTCATATACGTGATTTTGAAAGCGTGTGTGACGTGTGCTTCATAACACTGTGATGTAATATCTTCGCTGTCACACTCCTCCCTCTTACGGTGTACATTTGAGTTTTAAGAACTGTTGTGTACGTTCCCATGTGTGTATGTGTGTGCGTGTGTGTGTGTGTACCATGGGTGGATGTACGCGTGTGTGGAATTCCGTGTGTACGTGTGTGCGTGCGTGCGTGTGTGTATTGTGTGGCGTGTTACCCAAAAACTTGCCAAATTTTACTATTAGGTTCAACATATGGAGGTTTTCTTGGTGTATATCAGCCGTTCAGTCCTTTCTTAGCCTAAGCATTGTGGGTACCATGTCCAAGCAACGAGATAAGATGGATGAAATCATGCTGGGTTTTGAAATAAAACGAATATCGGGAGATGAAAGTATGTGGGTGGAGCCAGACTTCCTCAGTGAACCTCTGCGTGGACGAGAGATGAATGCATACCCAGATATCTCCCTTATTTTACCTCCCTACTAGTGTCTGGCGGAGCGGGGAGCACAGTAGAGCTTAGTTCAGTGGCCGGGGGTGAGAACCGAGCCGTGGGATGCCAGGAAGAAGCGAGCAGAGCCGACAAAACACGGTCACTATTTCCATCAAGCCATGTGATAGAGACGCCATTTTCCGCCCTCCTCGTCTGCACCCCCCTCCCATCCCTGGTTCCTCCTCCCTTACCGCGTCCCTCCTTCCTCATCTCCCCTCCCGGTGGCTGCCTCGTTCCCCCTTCCGCCAGACTGTAAACACAACACTAGGAGCCCTCAGTACGTGACTAGCAGCTGTGAGGGGAGGTTGTGCTGAAGGAAGGTGCGTGCGCTAACTGATTTCACGCCTCAGCCTCCGCGTGTGCTGAAACAAGGGAGTCTGGGCCAGGATACAGGCTCCCTTACGCCTCCTAGAGTGGTGAAACGGTGGGGTGCCGTGCGTAGGAGGAGGCGCAGGGGTGAGATACCTCTGGCCATGCGAAGGGAAGTCTTTAAGCATTATTTTTAGCCCCACACAGCCACACGAAGGAACAAACGCGAGGGAGGCAGGCAGGCAGTCAGTGTGTGTGTGTGTGTGTGGTAGCGTCTCTTTAAATCCTTCCCTTCCTGGATAACACGACGCTGCAGTCTAGTATATTTAGCTGCTACAAGACACGCACTCACACACCCGTACTCGCACACGCACGCACGCACTCACGCGCGCGCTCTGAAACGCCAAGAATTAGAAGAATAATCTGAAAATTCTTGGGTGTGTTGACGGGAAGGACTTCCACCTGAAGATTACTTGTGTTTTCTTGGCCACAGTCGAGTCTTTAGTGCGGGAGTGAGAGGAGTGAGAGGAGGAGGCCGCGAGGGGGTCGTGTGCTGGCTGGTGGGAGAGAAGAGAGGCGTTGCGTCATTTCTCTACCCCTCCATCTCTCACAACTACTACTACTTTTACTACCACCACTCCAGCCTCTCACATCCACTCCCTGGAAAAAAGAAGGGTGAAAAAAGTGAAAATACTCAAGTAACATACACGCACTTACACACCCGAGAAAATAAAGGAAATGAGCAAGAAAAGGTGAAAATATTTGGTCGACAACACGCAGTAACACACTAGAATATAGGAAAGAAGGTGAGGAAAGTGAAAATACTCTTACACACGGGAAAAAAACACCGGAAAGTAGAGGATAAGCGAAAAGTACTCAGGGAACACACACACACACACACACACACACACACACACACACACACACACACACACACACACACACACACAGCGCCACTGGAAATTTGAATGTTCAAGTCGTGTGGTTCTCCAAGACGACCTCAAATTGACGTCAGGAGCAGAGCCTGGTCGTGGGTGCAGGAGCGAGGTGCCTTCCCCGCCCACGGCACGCCCATACCAGCACCACGGCACCCACGTGACCAAGGGCGTGGGCTCTAGCCCTCGCCCACACCTCCACGCCCGTACGGCTGCCACACGCCCGGAAAAGGTCAGTGGTGTGTGTGTGTGTGTGTGTGTGTGTGTGTGTGTGTGTGTGTGTGTGTGTGTGTGTGTGTGTGTTCAGCTTATTTTTTTATTATATGACGTAGTGTGTGTGTGTGTGTGTGTGTGTGTGTGTGTGTGTGTGTGTGTGTGTGTGTGTGTGTGAAGGTTGCACTGCGTAGGGTAGATGTATACGTATGTACTCATATACCCGAGAATACACACACACACACACACACACACACACACACACACACACACACACACACACACACACACACACAATAATTTAAGCACTCGAACCTAACTTGTCACATAAACTTCACAGTAAACACACAATTATATATGCAGCTGCTATCGTGTTAAAAAAAAATAAAAAAATATATTGATATAATATTCTTCTAAACTAACAACATTAAACCCAAAACTGAGCAATTAAATAATATATAGGGCACTTTGAAGTTTTCGGGACATTTAAGGAAGCAAATACATCCTTAGAATAGAATTATGAAAGACATAGATAGATAGAGGCATAAAACATGATAGGAAGCCGTAGGATGAAGGATAATGAAGGAAATTATAGATAGAACAGTAGGAATTGATAAGAAAGCATAGGATGAAGCTTAATGAAGAAAATGATAGGTAGAACCGTAGGATAAACTTAGAATATTAGAGGTGAGTGAGTGTAGGAGCTCATTAACAACCGTAGGACTTCAGTAACTTGTGTAGGACTTATAGAACGAGTGTAGGATGCCCTAGTTTGCCTTTAGGATGCTGCGGATGAGTGTAGGATGGTGTAAATTAGTGTAGGTGACTTAGATGGGCTCTCTCTCTCTCTCTCTCTCTCTCTCTCTCTCTCTCTCTCTCTCTCTCTCTCTCTCTCTCTCTCTCTCTCTCTCTCTCTCTCTCTCTCAGCATACGTGTTGAGAGAGAGAGAGCCAGTATGAAGGTGTAATATTTTTCCCATAAGCCTCAGTGACCTCCTGACCTACGCAACCTGACGTGACCTGCACTGCCTGTACTAAAAAATTTGACTACATTGGAAACAAACTCTCTCTCTCTCTCTCTCTCTCTCTCTCTCTCTCTCTCTCTCTCTCTCTCTCTCTCTCTCTCTCTCTCTCTCTCTCTCTCGTTTCTGCAGGGAAAATTTTTGTTTGTATTTCTTATTTATTTATTTGTTTATTTTTCCTTTTATCTATTTATTTATTTATTTATTTTATTTTTTATTGGTTTCTTTTATTACGTAGTTTTATTTGTCTTATTCATTCATGTATATATTTATTTATTGTGTTTATTTATTTATTTGTTTATTTGTTTATTATTCTTGTATTTTATTGATTAATTTGTTTTTTTATCGTATTGTTTTTATTTATTAATTTAAGGTACAAAATATTTAAACGATGTAATTAATGAGATAAAAAAAATATACGCCATTTACTTAGATTAATTATAATGGAAGAGATAGATAAGATTTTAGTAAGAGAGAGAGAGAGAGAGAGAGAGAGAGAGAGAGAGAGAGAGAGAGAGAGAGAGAGAGGCAAACAGACTGACAGACGTATAGATAGATAGACTGATAAATAGATAGATAGATAGATAGATAGATAGACTGACAGAGAGACAGACAGATAGGTAAACAGACACAAAGATAGATTGACAGATAGATATGTAGACTGATAGACAAACAGACTGACAGATAGACAGATAGACAGATAGATAGATAAAAACTGCCAAGATACGTGTGGTATTCCCTTAACCAGTGTGACAGCCATTATTGTTGGAGTCTATAGTGTACGTCAATTTTCATGCCAGGTACGACTTTTTTTCCCCTCCTTCCGCCAATTCCCGCGCAACTTCAAACAAATTCATTTCATTGTTTTTCCTTACTATTTATTTATTGATTTATTTGTTTTGAACTTTACCTTTGTAGTGTGTATGTGTGTTTTATAGTGATGATTTTTTTAATGTTTATATTTACGATGATAATGAAGATAACAGTAGTGATGATGGTGGTATAGGAGATGGGTGATTACAACTATTACAGTGCTGGTGGTGATAACGATGGTGATGCTGATAATGATGATGATGATGAAGATGAAGATGAAGAAATATAAATAGATATCTGATTGAAGAGTATGCAGGAATCTGGTTGAGTTTGGCACTGTGCCTTGACTCGAGAAGAAGAGGAAGAGGAAGAGGAGGAGGAGGAGGAGGAGGAGCAGGAGGAGCAGAAGAAGAGGAAGGAGAAGGAGGAAAAAGATATCACAGCATTCACATGATTAGAGAAAATAAAAACTTAAAAGAGAGAGAGAGAGAGAGAGAGAGAGAGAGAGAGAGAGAGAGAGAGAGAGAGAGAGAAAGGAAAAATGTACGAAGGAGGAGGAGGAAGAATAGTAACAATAGTCATAATACAAGTTAGTGTGATAGTAACAGTAGTAATAACGGATTAAAGAGAATAGTAAGTGTATATTCACCATAAATTAAAAAGATTAGACTACTACTACTACTACTACTACTACTACTACTACTACTACTACTACTACTACTATTATCACTATATCCATTTTGTTGATGTTAGTAATAGTAGTAGCAGCAGTATTAGCACAAGTAGTAGTAGTAGTAGTAGTAGTAGTAGTAGTAGTAGTAGTAGTAGTAGTAGTAGTAGCCTTAGAGACATAAAAACGAAAAAAAAAAAGTGAAGCGGGCGTAATTAAATGATAATCCATAAAGTTTAAAGGGCCAGGTATGAATTTAAAGGGACCAATCATAAATGCAGTAGTTTATGGCAGGCTATTTCAACCCGTCTCAGAATCTTTGTGACACTGAACTCTTTAACCATCTGCTTATCTCTCCATGTCAGAACATCACGGCTCGCTTCATATATACAAATTTAGCGAAGTTTAAATTCAGTCTAGCTCTTTACTTTCATCCTTGATCCAACATCCCTCGTGACTTCTGGTACCTCGCCAAAAAATATATAATAACATTTTTTTTTCTTTTTTTCCATCTTTCCCTTCTTAATTTCATTGCAGACTTGTTCAGTGCATCAAAAAACTCAATTCTTCTATTTCTCAACTCGTCGCAACCTTCCAGACAACCATCCCTTCTTCCTTAACATTCAGCTGACCTCCTCTTCTACACTGAACATCCTCGGTCTGACCTTTACTTATAATCTAAAGTGGAAGCCTCGTATCTCGTATAGCTAAAACAGTTTTCCTGACGTTAGGCGTTCTGAATCGTGTCCGCTAGCTTGTCTCACCACCCCAGCTGCTAACTCTGTACAGGGGCCTTATCCGTCCATTTACTGGGGGTTCCTCTCTCTCTCTCTCTCTCTCTCTCTCTCTCTCTCTCTCTCTCTCTCTCTCTCTCTCTCTCTCTCTCTCTCTCTCTCTCTCTCTCTCTCTCCAGTCACACTCATTACAAGCTTATCTTCTTTCACTGCATATATAAATCTCCTCCTCCTCCTCCTCCTCCTCCTCCTCCTCCTCCTCCTCCTCCTCCTCCTCCTCCTCCTCCTCCTCCTTCTCCATCCCGTATCTTTTGTTCATTGTAGAATAGTAAAGTTGCGGATGAAAAGAGGATATAGAAAAGGTAATTTGAGAGTCGTAATAAGCAAGTCTGTCATTACCTGTAGCATTCAGAATTGTAGATTGATAAACACTGTATTGAGAAGCGCTAAAAAAAAAAAAAAAAAAATGAAGGAATAAATAAATGGATAAATGAAGAATATTGCAAGGTTGTAATTACTTTGAAAATTATGAGATGTTTAATAATCGAGTTTTTTTTTTTTTTATGAGAGAGAGAGAGAGAGAGAGAGAGAGAGAGAGAGAGAGAGAGAGAGAGAGAGAGGAAATTGATGTAAGGGTTGTCTCAGACCTCACCTGTGACACCTTTACAGAATTAATTGTGTGAGGGAAGTGAAGCCTTGAGAGAGAGAGAGAGAGAGAGAGAGAGAGAGAGAGAGAGAGAGAGAGAGAGAGAATATTAAAGTAAAATAGAAGGTAAAAGATTGGAAAGTAGAGAGAGAGAGAGAGAGAGAGAGAGAGAGAGAGAGAGAGAGAGAGAGAGAGAGAGAGAGAGAGAGATTGCACAACCACTCTTTCCAAGAAGTGTGCGTGTGTGCGTGCGTGTGTGTTTTTTAGGTCATGTATGTATGTGTATGTATATATGTATTTTTGTGTCGTGTGTGTGTGTGTGTGTGTGTGTGTGTGTGTGTGTGTGTGTGTGTGTGTGTGTGTGTGTGTGTGTGTATATTAGAAGGTCTCTATTAATTCTCTCTCTCTCTCTCTCTCTCTCTCTCTCTCTCTCTCTCTCTCTCTCTCTCTCTCTCTCTCTCTCTCTCTCTCTCTCTCTCTCCCTTCAACTCCTCCTCCTCCTCCTCCTCCTCCTCCTCCTCCTCCTCCTCCTCCTCCTCCTCCTCCTCCTCCTCCTCCTCCTCCTCCTCCTCCTCTTCCCTTCATTCCTTCATTCATTCTTCCTACTCCTTTTTTCATGAACAGGTTACAAGCCAAGAGAGAGAGAGAGAGAGAGAGAGAGAGAGAGAGAGAGAGAGAGAGATGAGAAAAAAAGAGATGTCAAATTATGTGTTTTTTTTTAACCCCTTCCTTTTGTTGTTTCATTCAGTAAATCGTTTCATTCAGTCTTTGTTTCATTGTTGTTTTCATTCATGTGTTATTAATTGAATCGTGTTAGCTTTCCTCTTCTTTTTTTTTTCTCGTTCATTTTCTTCATTTTCTTTCATTTTCATTCGTTTGTTTATTCATTGTTTTTTTTCACTTCATTCCTTTCTGTCATTCATTCCTTCTTGCCTTGAATTAAATACGCTTTTTCTCTATTAATTTTCCCCTATTTTTCTACTCACGAATTTTTTTTTTATCTTTTTTTAACGTTCATTCATATTCACTAAGGAGAGAAAGTGAGAAAGAAAACGAATGAATAACTACATGAATAACGGATGATTAACTAGAGATTAAAATACGTGGGAGGATGAATACGATGAATAAGGAGGAGAAGAATGATTTGTAGGAATGAAAGAAAGTTGAATCAGTGGAAAATGTCAGGAGTACACGATTCAGAGAAAGAGAGAGAGAGAGAGAGAGAGAGAGAGAGAGAGAGAGAGAGAGGGGGGGATGGCTTAACGGTTCAGAACTTGTCTTCCAAACTATAAGGAATGGTGGTAGTAGTAGTAGTAGTAGTAGTAGTAGTAGTTGTAGTAGTAGTAGTGGTGGTGGTGGTGGTGGTAATCCTCCTCCTCCTCCTCCTCCTCCTCCTCCTCCTCCTCCTCCTCCTCCTCCTCCTCCTCCTCCTCCTCCTCCAACCACCACCACCACCACCACTATTTATGTAAAGAAAATTTTTAAACAATTTCATAATATTTATTAGCCACGTGATAGAATATATTAAAAATAGATGTTATGTGTGTGTGTGTGTGTGTGTGTGTGTGTGTGTGTGTGTGTGTGTGTGTGTGTGTGTGTGTGTGTGCATTGAACCTGAGAGAGAGAGAGAGAGAGAGAGAGAGAGAGAGAGAGAGAGAGAGAGAGAGAGAGAGAGAGACTGCTACCGTGGGAAGGTGAAAGGTTATGTGACACACACACACACACACACACACACACACACACACACACACACACACACACACACTACATCAATACATTACAGTAGTCTCTCTCTCTCTCTCTCTCTCTCTCTCTCTCTCTCTCTCTCTCTCTCTCTCTCTCTCTCTCTCTCTCTCTCTCTCTCTCTCGTATTGTACTGTTTAATATTTTGTATACATGCTTGAGAGAGAGAGAGAGAGAGAGAGAGAGAGAGAGAGAGAGAGAGAGAGAGAGAGAGAGAGCATTGAGGAAAATCATTCTTTTTTGAGTTGTGGTGGTGACATAGTTCTCTCTCTCTCTCTCTCTCTCTCTCTCTCTCTCTCTCTCTCTCTCTCTCTCTCTCTCTCTCTCTCTCTCTCTCAGGGTTGTGCAATATTGTTCTGGTTTTAAGTTTCGTAGTGGTGGTAGTGGTTGTAATAGTAGTAGTAGTAGTAGTGGTGGTGGTGGTAGTAGTAGTAGTAGTAGTAGTAGTAGTAGTAGTAGTAGAAGATTAACAAATACTACTACTACTACTACTATTACTACTACTGTTATTTTCCTTTTTACAATACAAAAAACACCAGTAGTAGTTGTAGTAGTAGTAGTGGTAGTAGTAGTAGTAGTAGTAGTAGTAGTAGTAGTAGTAGTAGTAGTAGTAGTAGTGACCTGCCTCCATTTACTTAGATTATGCTCAATTGTCACTACAACTGGTGGTGGTGGTGGTGGTGGTGGTGGTGGTGGTGGTGGGGGTGGTGGTGGTGGTGGGGGAGGGGGAGGGGCAGGGGGGCTCGGGGCTGTGATTGTTGTAGATGTAGTCAGTGATGGTTACTGATGTGATGGTGGTGGTAGTGGTGGTGGTAGTAGTAGTAGTAATAGTAGTAGTAGTAGTAGTTGTTGTTGTTGTTGTTGTTGTTGTTGTATTGCTGGTGATGATAGCGATGTTGGTAGTAGTAGTAGTAGTAGTAGTAGTGAGGTAGTGGTGGTAGCAGTGGTGGTGATGACAGTAGTAGTAGTAGTGGTGGTGGTGGTGGTGGTGGTGGTGATGGTGGTGGTAGTTACTAATACAGGATGAATCTTCTTAATATCTTCAATAACTGACCAGTGCTACCAACCTTACCAACCTTACCACCACCACCACCACCACCACCACCACTGCCGCCAATATTGCACTCGTAAATAAACAAACGATGAATAATAAAAAAAGAATAAATTAATAAATAAATAAATAAAAACTTCGAAAACTATGTGGTGTTAATAGTTCTTAGTGAGACACGAGAATAATAGTTTGTAGTGAATTTTTTATATTTTTTTCCAGTTCTTTTCTTGTTCATTTTTATTCGTTTTCTATTTTTTCTCCGCTTTCTTCATCTTCTTTTTCTTCTTCTTCTTCTTCTTCTTCTTCTTCTTCTTCTTCTTCTTCGTATATATTTCTTTTAATGCTCCGTTGATTCCTCCTCCTCCTCCTCCTCCTCCTCCTCCTCCTCCTCCTTTTACATCACGAAGAAACATTATATAGTTATCATCTTCTCTCTTATTTTCCTTCTGCTTAAGAAAATAACAAGAGAAAGAAAAAGAGAGGAGAAAAGACGAAAGATATGTCATTCTTTTCTATTTAGAGAGAGAGAGAGAGAGAGAGAGAGAGAGAGAGAGAGAGAGAGAGAGAGAGAGAGAGAGAGAGAGACCCAACTTGGCACGCATGACCTATCTAGGCGGGGGGGGAAGGATCAATGGGTAAGTGGGGGAGTAGGGGGTTAGGTTAGGGTAGGTTAAGTTAGGTTAGGTTAGGTCAGGTTAAGTTTGGGTTTAGTTAGGTTAGGTTAAGTTAGGTTAGGTTTGGTTAAGTTAGGTTAGGTTAGGGAAAGGTTAGGTTAGGTCACGTTAATTTAAGTTTGTCGTGTGGTATTTTTTTTATCTCTCTTATCTGAGTTTCATTCATTGGACTTACTTTACTTGTTATCTCTCTCTCTCTCTCTCTCTCTCTCTCTCTCTCTCTCTCTCTCTCTCTCTCTCTCTCTCTCTCTCTCTCTCTCTCTCTCTCATAACACCATTCTTAACGTGGATCTTAATTTCATACCACCACCATCACCACCACCACAAATAAAGATGTAGATAGTAGAAGTAGTAGTAGTTGTAGTGGTGGTGGTGGTGGTGGTGGTGGTGGTGATGGTGGTTGCTTCACCGTTGGAACTTGAAAATCACGTGTCTTCTTTCTTTTTTTATGCAAAGGTGAATGAATGGGGCATTTTTTGGCACTCAGCTGTATAATGGCGTCTCTCATCTATAAGTATGCAGTAGTATTAGTAGTAGTAGTGGTAGTAGTCGTAGTAGTAATGTTTTTTTTTATCGTATTTGAGTATTTCGTATGTCATCTTGTGTATTGTGTATATTTAGTTTATTTAATAGCTGTTCATTTTTATATTTATTTTGCGTGTTGTATTTAATTAATCTACCATACTGTATCTTAATCTAATGTATCCTAACCTTACCTAATATAACTTATCGTAACGTGACAAGACTAATCAACCTGTGTATTTTATTTATTTAACAGCTTATCATCTAGCTTTTGTACTGCATGTCTGTAGTTAACCTAACCCAACCTAACCTAACGTAGCGGGCCATCTTATGCAAGGCACCACCACCACCACCACCACCACCAGACCATAATAAAGTGTTGGGGTTTGGGGGGTTAGGGGTGGGATAGAGGGAGAGGGGGTCGGGGGAGTATGACGTCACCGCGCCCTGATGCATTC
>NC_087187.1:1160000-1197500 GCF_035594125.1 Scylla paramamosain
CACTTTCAAACCAACCTTTCTCTCCTCCTCCTCTCCCATCAGGTCTCCTTTGGTCCACCTCCTGCTCCTCCTCCTACACATTTTACTCTCCATCTAAACACACCTATTTCATACCCTACACTCACCATCACTCAACCACCCCAGGATTTCTTAACATTCGGGCAAGAGATGAAAAAGTTTAACTTAACATTGTTTTATTCAGGCAGTGCTGTGACAAAACCCCAAACTGCCTGAATGATGGAGAAACTGAGAATGCATGTTTGTCTGTGTGTGTGTGTGTGTGTGTGTGTGTGTGTGTGTGTGTGTGTTTATGTGTGTGTGTGTGTGTGTGTGTGATAAACTCCTGCTGTTAATATTCCCGTAAAGCTGTGAAGTGAAGTAATAGTAGTAGTAATAGTAGTGGCTTATCTCAATGCTTACCTTTCTTACGTGCTTTTAATGGTAACAGTGTAATATAAGGTTTGTAATTTTTAAAGCATTGTGTAAATACTGCAAAATTTAATGCTTTTTAAATTGATAGTAAGATGTGCATTACGACCTTTTTCACACAATGCCACAATGCCAGTCTGCCCCTTGCACACTGTGGCATCGTGTGAAAGGGGTCATAGATAACATTAACCCTGGAAGCAAGAGAGAGAGAGAGAGAGAGAGAGAGAGAGAGAGAGAGAGAGAGAGAGAGAGAGAGAGAGAGAGAGAGAGAGAGAGAGAGAGAGAGAGAGCTAATATTGTGTTCTATTCTAGGAAGTTTAGATGGAAATGCAAAACTGATCATAATATTCAATTTAGACTATTTTCTTAACCATGGAAGCAAGAGAGAGAGAGAGAGAGAGAGAGAGAGAGAGAGAGAGACAACTAACAGTGTTCTCTTCTATTTCAGCAAGTCTATTATAAAAATTCAAAAACAACTGTAATATTAGACCTCACTTAACACTACATTCACCCTACAAGCCCTCCTGTAGTGTTCAGTTCATCCTACAAGCAGATAGAGATCCACAGACAGAGAGACAGAGTGCTAATACTGCCACATCCCATTACAGCAAGTCAAGCATGGAGGTGCAGATACCCGAAGCCATGGTGAACCTCAAGGTGTGGGTGCCGCCGGGGTACAACCTGGAGCCCATCACTACAGAGTTCGACACCAGCAGGTAGGAATACAAGGATCAACACAAGAACACGAGGGTTGGTGCAGGAAGCCATCAAGTGTACAAGTGGTAGATCCTGTAATGTGGGTTGTTGTTACTACTATTACTACTACTACTACTACTACTACTACTACTACTACTACTACTACTACTTCAGTTTCTTTTGCTATTTTTGCTTTTGTTGTTCTTGTTTTTCTTGTTCCTTTTCCTGGTCTTCTCGATGTTTTCTTTATTGTTGTTTTTCTTACTCTTATTCGCGTTCCTTTTCTTGTTCCTCTTCTTTTTCTCCTTCTTCTTGCTGTTATTATTGGTCTTGTTCATGTTCTTTCCCTGTTCTACTACTACTACTACTACTACTACTACTACTACTACTACTACTACTACTACTACTACTACTACTACTACTACTACTACTTACTCCCTCACTCTCCCCCTGCCTGTCCATACCTCTGACCCCATCTAGTCACTCTCACACCTATTATCATCACCAATTTTCTCATTGACACTTGCTTCTGACATCCTCCTCCCACCTCTCTCTCTCTCTCTCTCTCTCTCTCTCTCTCTCTCTCTCTCTCTCTCTCTCTCTCTCTCTCTCTCTCTCTCTCTCTCTCTCTCTCTCTCTCTCTCTCTCTCTCTCTCTCTCTCTCTCTCTCTCTCTCTCTCTCTCTCTCTCTCTCTCTCTCTCTTTCTCTCTGTGTGTGTGTGTCTATGTGGATGAAACTAGTGGAGGGAAGAAGATCAAGAGGAAGATAGAGAATGATGGAGGAATGGAATTGTGGGACTGCAAAGAATGGGAGTCACAGAGGAAGATGCAAGGGATGGAAACAGCTGAAGGAGACTCTAAAGAAACTGCGTAAGGAGAAGAAGAAGAAGACTTATCAAAGTGTCTGTGGTGTTGATTGTTCACCAGATTGATAACTATCCAAATAATGGTGAAAATAAGATATGTGGGTCATCCAGAGAGGTTGAGTTGAGTGGAACTTGATAGATATCACACACACACACACACACACACACACACACACACACACACACACACACACACACACAGCTTGTGGGTCACTGGTAACAGCCTGGTCTGTCACTAGGCAGGGCTAGCTGAGGTTAGCGCCCTGTCAGATTCCTAAGGGTTTGTGATGAGAGAGCAGTGACTGAGGTGTGTGTGTGTGTGTGTATGAGAGAGAGACAGAGAGAGAGAGAAAGAATGTAGTGGATGGTAATTGTAACCTAACCTAACTAAACCTTATCCTGTCTAATGTAACCAAACCCAACCCAACACAACCCAACCCTATCACTTTACCAAACCAAACCTGACCAAACCACACTACACCACACCACACCACACCACACCACACCACACCACATCATATCACATCACACTTCACATCACCTCACCTAACCTCACATCCTTGCATCCTGGCAGCTACCTAGGGTCAGGAGGAAGGTTCGGATGGTTCCTGCCAGCATCTCTCCTTGACTCCAACACCTTCATCCTTGAGCATTGGAGGTCCTTCATCACCAAGGACTCCCCTGCCCTGAGGATCTTCCACAGGACGCCAGAAGGTAGGCTGCTGTATGATGCTGTAGGAATCCTTGTGTTTTTTTTTATCTTGTATTTGAATTTGTCTCTTAGTTTATTTGTATATTAGACTTTTCACCTTCACACCCCTAATCCACATCTCCCTCCCCCATCCCTCCCTCCCTTGCTGATTGACACTTTCTCACTGTCTCAGAACTGAAGACACTGAGTCACAAGGTGCGCGACCCGGTGAGTCAGGAGTACTACTGCCCCGACGACCTTGAGGAGGAAGTGCAGTGCAACGGCGGCATCTTCAGCCCTCCGTGGTGCCAGGCCAGCAGTGCCATTTGTGCTGTGCTCTTCACTTCAAAAGCAGGTGAGAGAGAGAGAGAGAGAGTATGTGGCACTGCTAGACTGAACACAGGAGTCCACATCAACAGTGAACGAGACAAGCTATTAACTTTACATCCCTTAGAGAGACATAGGTTAAGAGGGACCTGATGGAAGTGTTTAAGTGGTGTAGGGATTACAACAAGGATGACATAAGCAAAATTCTCAGGATCAGTAATCAGGATAGAACAAAAAAATAACAGGTTTAAGAAAGAGGAAGAAATTGATCCTCAGGTAGAGTGGTAGATGAATGGAACGGACTCAGTAATCAGAATGTTAGTGCTGAGTCATTAGGGAGCTTTAAGAGAAGATTAGACAAATATATGGATGGAGATGAGAGATGGAAATAGGCAGGTGTGTTTCATACAGGGACTGCCACGTGTAGGCCTGATGGCTTCTTGCAGTTTCCCTTATTTTCTTATATTATAGCCATTGCATCTCCATCACCCTGACTCACAAAGTTCTCCCCCACAGACTCCAAGATCAAGTTCTGTTACCATACCAAAGAATACCATAGCTTTTAACACAATAGTCCACATCAACAATCTTTAAACTAACCAATCATTGCATCTCCATCATCCTGACTCACACAGCTCTCCTCCCACAGACTCCGAGATCAAGTTATATGACCATACGAAAGAATACCAAAGTTTTTAACACAATAGCGCACATCAGCAATCTTTAAACTAACCAATCATTGCATCTCCTTCACCCTGACTCATAAAACTCTCGTCCACAGACTCCGAGATTGCCAGCTTCCTGCACACCCAGATCCTGACAATGAGGGCGTATGTACGGGTGGCTTACATTGGGCCACACCTTGACCACAGCTTTCTGGAGGCCAACTTGAGACTGCCAGGCCAAGGCATCAACCGGTCTGTCCTGGTGTTCCACTGGTGGCCCTCTGTTCTCCTGCAGCCTTTCAACTTTACGTCTGTCTCCTTCCCTCCTTGCATTGACAGCTCCCAGGTGAGTGTGTGTTAGAGGGTGCTGTGTTAAGTAGTGCTGTGTGGAGTGAAATAGTAAAAAAATAGTGGGATTAAATGACAAATTAGCTGTGTACAATATGATAGAGTGAATAGTAGAATGAAATGATAGAAGAATAAATAAAATAGTGCAATGAAGTACCTGCATAATATAGAAACATGTGAAAGGTGTAGTGTGTCTCAGCCCATCTAAGCCTCCCCTCCCCTTCCCTCCACAGGTCTCCGGCAGCCCCAGTACCTTCTTCCAGTGCAAGTATGAGATGCATCCCTTCCACAAGTTTGTCTGGAAGAAGCTGGAAAGATATGCCAAGTTTGCCTATGAGGTGAGTCTGGTAACCTAACCTAATCCAATCTAACAACCCAACCTAACTTAAGCCAACCTAAATTAAACCAGCCTATCACAACCCAACCTAACCTAAGACCACTTTCCAAAGGCTCTAGTTGAAGTAACACAGGTTTTCAAGGACGTTTTTATGATTCTAGTGAGTGACTGGCAAGATTTCTACATTATTAACAGGAGAAACCCTTTAAAATGCTTTGCTCTCTTCCCATTACTATTTTCAAAGGCCACAGAGATGATTAGCCGGGTTCTCAAGACTATTTCCCATGTTAAAGATATAGAAACCTTGTCAGTCTGTCACTAGAACCATAAAAACACCCTTAAAAACTTGCATCACTTCAACTAGAACATTTGGAAAGCAGTGGAGATGTGGTGTGGAAGTGTCACTGAATACCAACCTCTGTCAACGTGTCATAATGTTTCAAAGCTTATTTTTATTCAAGCGGGCGAGAAATTTTGAGGAAGGACTATGGTATCTTATTTCTTTTCCCTTTTATAATATGTGAACAGGTAAAAGGCACACTAACACTGTCCCCCTTCCAGGCTTTACACATGGTACAGGTCAGCAACCTACAGTTTTCTGAGGTCCTGGACATTTACAACACCTGGGGGGACATCCGGGGACCTGACACCCTGGACCAAGTGGCCTGCTCGTGGATGAAGAAAAATAAGGTGTGTGTTTGTTTTTTCTGGTTTTGTTTGTTTGTTCGTTTGTTTTTCTCTCTTTGTGTGGGTTTGGCTGAGTATTTCTCTCTCTCTCTCTCTCTCTCTCTCTCTCTCTCTCTCTCTCTCTCTCTCTCTCTCTCTCTCTCTCTCTCTCTCTCTCTCTCTCTCTCTCTCTCTCTCTCTCTCTCTCTCTCTCTCTCTCTCTCTCTCTCTCTCTCTCTCTCTCTCTCTCTCTCTCTCTCTCTCTCTCTCTCTCTCTCTCTCTCTCTCTCTCTCTCTCTCTCTCTCTCTCTCTCTCTCTCTCTCTCTCTCTCTCTCTCTCTCTCTCTCTCTCATCTTATCCTGACAAGACACCCCCACCAACACGCCACCCTCTGTCCCTCTCTCTCATGCCCTCTCTACCCCTTAGGTACACTGGGAACACTGGCACTCAGGTCGGATTCTTCACGAGCTACGCCTGGTCGGTCTTTTCCCCATCCTTGGTAATGAGACAGAGCGGTTTAAGTTCCTGGCCCCCGGTGCGGTTGCGGCTTACTTCATGGCAGTAGAGGCAGTGAACAAAAACACCAGCATTCTCAAGGACTACAAGATTCGGTCCATTGTCTTAAACGGAGCGTGTAATTCTGCGATTGTCATGAGGAAGTTTATCCAGATTCTCCAGCGCTCATCGTCTCAAGGGTTCTATAATACGATGGTACGTTTGTTTGTTTGTTTGGTAAGGTGTGTGCGTGTGTGCGTGCGTGCGCATTTGTGTGTTTGTTTGGTGAGGTGTATGTATGTTTCTTTGGTATGTTTCTTTTGGCTGATCTTTGGGTATAAAACTAATGAGTCAGAATTAACAAGACCTAACCTAACCTCGTCCCCCCAGATTGGCTTCGTGGGGCCGGCCTGCTCGGACACCATTGAGCCCATAGCCGGCGTGTCCAAATACTTCAACATCCCCATCATATCGTATGCAGCGGAGGGGGCAATATTCTCTGGGCAAGACGACTACCCATACTTCTTTAGGACCATTCCCGAGAACAGGATCTTTGGGTGAGTCTTGGAGATTTGGATCCTTATAGAGGCTTAGATCCCTTGTAGATTAGTTAAACTTCACCTAACATAAATATTTTTTTTTTTTTTTTGTAGTCTTTCCCATTAACCACAGTTTCAGTATCCACATTTTCTTTTTCACATGGGTTGCTACCGACCGCAAGCTCAGATAAAAGGCAGCGATGAGAGGCAGCCTATTCTAGTATTCATCACTTTTTATCTTTATATTTTAGGTTAATAGATAAACAAAACACTAATAATCCTGTACTAGCAGTTTTCTTTACTTCAACAAGGCTGTAGGGGATCAGGGATGTTCTTAAGACGGAGGAAGGGGGCCAGTAATTTCAGGGGTCTCTTAATCTAACCCTAGTGGATGATGAGGAATAACTGCACTAACCTAACCTATTTCCTACCATGAATATTAAGGACAGCCGTAAGGAGCTAACCTTTCCGCTTCTTCCCAGGTACGTGTACAAGCACCTGTTTCGTAGTATGGGGTGGAGGAGGATCGCATCGCTGGTGGAGGAGGGGCACCGCTACTCGGAATACCTCACTGTGTTGGAGGAGCTGCTGCAGGTGTGTGTGTGTGTGTGTGTTGATGTAGTTGTGTTTGCTGGCTTGCTGTTTCTTTCTTCTCCCAAGTCATTCTTTCCTTCTTTCTTCTTCCAATTCCTCAGTCTTTTCTTGTCTTTCTCACTCTCATTCACTCCTTCCCTCTCTTAGTCACACAGTTTTCCATCCACCCACAACACACTGACTCATCCATCCACCTACTCAATCCTCCCTTCCCTCTCTCTCTCCTTTCCTCCCTCAGTTACTCAAACACTCATTTACTCACCCAGCAACCCACTCAATCCTTTCTCTCCTTATCTTTCAATTGCCCAATCACTCCCAACCCACTCACTCCCTCAGCCTCTCAATCTCTCACAGGAACACAACATGACGCTTGACAAGAAGGAGTTCTCCGACGAGCGCAAGACATCTGACGTAATTTCCAAGCTGCAGATGCTGAAGAAGGAGAAATATCGCATCATTATTGGCAATTTCTACCAGGACGTGGCTTGTGAGGTGCTCTGCGGGGCGAGTCACCTGGGGATGACCGGCAAGGAGGTGAGAGGAGGTAGAGGGAGAGACTTGGGTGGGTGAGTGAGAAAAGTGGATGGCTCAGGGAGAGACATAAGAGAAGAGAGTGAGACTAGGTGGGTAGATAGGGCAGAAGTGAGTCAGTGAATGGAAGGAGAGATAGAAAGAATGGTTGAGTGAGAAAGTAGGTGGGTGAAGAAGGAACGGAAGAAAAGAGAGATAGGGAAAGGTAGGAAGAGAGAGAGAGGGGATGAGGGAATGGTTGAGCGAATGTAGGGAGAAATGAATGAAGTGAATGAATGAATGAATAGAAAAAAAAGAGAGATAGAGAGATGACAGTAATAGTAGCAATAAGAAATTAACACGAGATGGAATAAGTTTGCTAATAAGTAGAAACAGAGATAGAAAGATAAACAAAATCTGGATGAACCAATAACACACACATCCATCACCTCCAGGGCTACTTGTGGTTCCTGCCTCACTGGTTCACGAAGAACTGGTACGACACAGATGCTCTCGAGTCAAACAGCAACTGCTCCACTGAACAGATGAGTGCTGCATTGGAGGGCCACATGTCTCTCTCCTACAGGTACTTCGCAGAGGACTCCCAGATCATGCAAACTGGCCAGACAGTCAGCGAGTGGAAGGTGGAGTACACTAAGGTAAGTTTATATTTATTTTAGTGGTAGTGGAAAGTTTCTGTCCTCTTTTGTTTTTGTGTTGTGTTTATCTATTTCTAACAGGCTGTGGTGGGAGATGCTGGGGTTTTGAAGGGTGTTTTCATGATTCCAGTGATAGTTTAACAGGTTGTGGTGGGAGATACTGGGGTTTTCAAGGGTGTTTTCATGATTCCAGTGATAGTTTAACAGGTTGTGGTGGGAGATACTGTTTTCAAGGGTGTTTTCATGATTCCAGTGATAGTTTAACAGGCTGTGGTGAAAGATACTGGTGTTTTCAAGGATGTTTTCATGATTCCAGTGGTAGTTTAACAGGGTGTAGTGAAACTCTCATTCTCTTTCCTCTCTTCCTTTCTATTCCCTTCTCTCTGACACTAACTCTCTAATACATCCCTCTAACCCAACCACAGTCTCACCACCTCTCTAACAGACTGCAATCACCCTCTCCCTTCCTTTCTGCTCCCTTCTCTCTCTCTCTAATACATCCCTCTAACAAATACACAGTCTCACCACCTTTCTAATAGACTTTCATCTCCCTCATCAGGCTATTAAGGAGTACGATAACGTAGCAGAGTCAGACTATGCCGGCTTCACCTACGACGCAGTGTGGGTGTACGCCCTCGCCCTCGACAAGCTGTTTAAGGAGGACCCCTCATACGCTGCTGACCTCAGGGCCACCAACACCACACAGTAAGGCTTTGTGTTAGGTTAGGTTAGTGAGAAGTGTGCAAGGTTGATAGCAAAGGTGTGGTTAGGTTAGTGAATCAAATAGTGTGTGTTCGTAAAGGTTTAGTTTGGTTAGTTTGAGTCAAGTGGTGTGTGGTTAGGTTAGGTTAGTGAATAGTGTAGTGTGTGAGGTTGTTTTGTAGAGATCTAGTTAGGTTCATCTGTGTCAAGTGGTGTGTGTTAATAGAGAAGTGGTGAGGTTAGGTTAGGTTAGGTTAGATTAGGTTAGGTTCATCTGAGTCAAGTAGTGTGTGTTAGTAGAGGTGTGATTAGTTTAGGTTGTGAAGTTTTATTTGTACAGGTGAGATTGTTATGGGAAAGTTACCATGCCAGTGAAAGAGATAAAATTACTTGCTTTTCTTTCCATTTCTTCTTTATATCTTCACAATTTTTTTGTTCTTTACCCTTCCTTCTTCAAGACCTCCATCACCTATTCTCTGTCCTTCCTTTCCCAAGACTCCTATCATCTCCTTTTCTCTGTTCTTCCTTTCCCAAAACCCCCATCACCTCCTGTTCTCTATTCTTCCTTTTCCAAGACCCCCCATCACCTCCTTTTCTCTATTCTTCCTTTTCCAAGATCCCCATCACCTCCTGTTCTCTATTCTTCCTTCCCCAAGACCCCCATCACCTGTTCTCTATCCTTCCTTCACTAAGACCTCCCTCCTTCATTGAGACATCCTACAACACACCCTCACCTCCTCTCACTTCTCGCTCCTTCCCTCAGAGCGTTCATCAAGAAGATCTCTGGCACCTCCTTCAACGGCGTCTCTGGTCACATTAACTTCAACGCAGACAGGTCGGATGGCGGGGAGACACGCAATTCTCGCCTCACAGACATCATTGTGTGGCAGTTCCAGTCAGGGGAATACGTTAAGGTGGCCACGTATCACCCCAAGTCACCCCTGGCGGACCTAGGAGAGTGAGTGAAGTAAAATAGTCATGGTTAGAGGGGGTTTGTGTCTGTCCGATTCACTGCTAGACTTTTCCGCTCGTCACCTGCATGTTATTGCTATGAATAAGTAACTGCAGCAAGGTTAGGTTAGGTTAGTGTACCCCTTATCTCAGCCTCACCCATCATCCACAGACTGCACATCTACAAGGACCGCTTCACCTGGCCGTCTGGGATGCAGCCAGATGACGGGAGTGAGAAGTGCGTGGTGGAGGGCTTCCGAAACTTCCTCAACCTGACGTGCACACAGGCGGTGGTCGTCCTGTGCACCATATGCTTCGGCAGCCTTACCCTGGTGCTGCTGGTGTGCTTCTTCCTCTTCAAGCGCAGGTCAGGCTGTCCGTCACGCCCCCGCCTCCCCTCTCCCTCTCCCCAGCCCCATTCTTCCTTCCCCATTGGTTTTCGTCGTTCGCAGGGACTCACTGACAGTCGGGCTTTTCTCATCTTGTGAGGATAATGGGGTCTCTATGTGTTTTTCAGTTTTTCTTTTCTTTTTAGCTTGTTTGGAAAGTTTTATTGGTTATTCTTTGTGGCTTCTTGTTAAGGGAGGTGTAGGTTTCTTTTTTCACGTGCTTTTGTGTCTGTTTTTCTTATTTTTTTTATGTTTTTGTGTGGGGGGAAATTTTCTTGTCTGTGATCTCTTCTAAAGGGAGACGTGAATTTTTTGTTTGTTTTTTTCCTACAGAATGGGAGAAAAACATTCATTTATTTCTCCTGAAGGGAATTTTTGAATTTTTTTTCTTTTTCTTTTTCTTTTTCTTCCTTTCTATCTTCATGACTTCCTTCCCATCCCTTTCCTTCCTAGTTACCCTATCTCCATGCCTCCTTTCTTTCCCTTCCCTTCCCTTTCCACATATCTTTCTGTTTCATGACTCCTTCCCTTCCCTTGCCACTTATCTTTATCTCGGTGCCTCCTTCCCCTCCCTTGCCAGTTCACAGCAGTATTAGCCACAGTATTAGGCTTCTCTTCACTGTTTGTAGCTCATAAGTCATGCAGTGACCCATTATTTTTCACTGTTCTTTTATCCAGTACTCAATACACCTAAGCTTTATTTTGATTAGTATTTCAGCAAGTTCCTTTATACACTATTATTTTTACAATTAATATTTGAATCAGTTCCTTTTTTGCTTAATATACTCAATTAAGATTTTTTTAGGTTACCAATTTACATATATTCTAGGTTAACTATTGAGTCGATAACTCGGAGTTGCTATTTGGCATTTGAATCCAATACTCAAGGTTGTTACGTGGTGTCGGAATCCATGAGTTGTTTAATGTTTTAGTCTGTGTTGCATTTGAACCTAATGGAATTTATTATCTGAATCTGTCTTTCTTAAGTCATCTATTTTTTTTTATTTTTTTTTTATCTATTAATCAGGTTTGTTATTTAATTTCTATATATTTTTTGAGTATTAATCTTTTTTGTTTATGTTGTATTTGAATCTCTTATAGTTTATCATGTAGCATTTAGATTTAGTCCCCAAAATTCAGGTTTTCTATTTGTTTCTGTGAAGGTTTATATTAATGATCCTCTACTGGTTTTTAGTTTCAATTTTTCTCACATAGAAAATAGTGTTATATTTTTTTTGGTAATGATATTATGTGAATATTTACATGTTACTAGTGTTTTCATGTATTTTGTTGCTTTATTAGTGTTTAAATTTACAATGTTGTGTCTATCATTTTATTTTCTTCTTTGTTATTATTTTTTCACACTCCAGTCTCCCATGTTGAGATTTTATTACTGTTACTGTTACTACCATTACTGCTGTCATTCATAATACTTCTACTAAATCTTTTTCTATTTTTGCATTCCTACCTTCAATTTTTAATACTATTACTATTTTTTCCATTACTTTTACTATTATTACTATCATTACTGCTGTCATCTCACCTATTATGACTACTACTAATACTAATACTTACTATTATGCCATTCCTCTTTCTATCACTACTACTACTACTACTCTACTACTACTACTACTACTACTACTACTACTACTACTACTACTACTACTACTACTACTACTACTCAATAGCTGACTATCTAGTAATAATAGAAGCACAAGGAGTACCTGCTCACTGGTGTATTTGACTTATGATTACAATCTATTCCACAATCACTGTTAGAACAAAAAAAACAAAAAAAAAACATTCTATCCCCTTTGTAGCCAGTCAGTTATGGGCAGTCACTGGAACAAGCCACCCTCTCTTTCCTCTCCCAATCCCTGGACTCCTCTGTCTGTCTTTGCACACCAATCCCTGGACTCCTCTGTTTCTCTTCCCCATCTTCCCACCCCAACCCCTGGACTCCTGTATTTCTCTTCCCTGTCTTTCCACCCAAATCCCAGGACTTCTCTATCTCTCCCCTATCTCTTTCCACCTGAATCCCTGGACTCCTCTATCTCTCCCCTGTCTCTTTTCTCCCAAATCGCAGGACTCCTCTATCTCTTCCCTGTCTTCCCACCCCAATCCCTGGACTCCTGTATTCTCTTCCCTGTCTTTCCACCCGAATCTCAGGAGTCCTCTATCTCTCCCCAGTCTCTTTACACCTCAATCCCATGACTCATCTATTTTTCCCTCCCCGTCTTTCCACCCCAACCATCAGACTTCTTTATCTTCCCCCCCTGCAGCACTTCACCTTGTTCGAATGAGTGCCGAGTACCGACTGGCTGTGACTTTGGCTACAAGGAGGGGGAGGGGAACTAGTAGTCACTGAGAAATTTGTAAACTTTTGTCCTGACCTAAGTGAAGAGTTGGTCATGTGACAAGTTAGCCATTGTAAGGGGAATAAAAAGATTAATACTGTTTTGGTTAGATAGCGTGGTGGTTGAAAGTCGCAAGCATGATAAAAATTTGTACCGTTTTGCATTGTGTTAAGTCAGATACGTTGTGAGCAGAGATACGTTGTGATCAGAGTACCACAGTGTAATGGTTTGGGTCACGCCTGGAATGTCCTTTTGATCAAATGGAATGTTGGTCATAAGTCAGGTACAACACAGGCAGAGTACTGTAAGCAGAGTGTAATGGTTTGGTATATACCTGTGCCTTTCTTAGAGGTGGTCAGGTGAGGTCAGGGTCTGTGTGTAGCCTGACTCCCCAACAGAGGCAGGTCATCCTAGGTCACGCTGAGTCTGTGTTTGTGTTTGTGAAAGTGTTGCTTGATGGAGAAAAATAGAAATAACACTCTTGGGTCAGCTCTCAAAAATTTATCTTCCCTACTTTCAGAATAATGAAAGTAATGATAATTTAAGGAGTTTTCACATCGATGGTAATGTGAAAGTCATTTACTAGTTACAGTTGTGGAATACTTAAATATTTCCCTTAGTTATTCAATACCAGTAATTAAGAAATACATATATGAATAAACAGCACATATATACAAAATAAAACTGAAATAGAGTGCAGTTGTTAATCACCTTTGAAAGAGTTAACCTTTTAAAGTAAATTCCTCTTGTCCCTCAAAATTAAACCTTCCTTGAGCCAACCATCCTAAAAACTGCCTCACTAAACACCTGGAGGTCACCAACACTCAGCGACCCGACCTGGCCTGAGTGATTAATTATTGCTGTTAAATGACCCTTGAGTTGTTGTGTGGGAAGTTACTGTGTGTGTGTGTGTGTGTGTGTGTGTAAGAGACAGTATTGTCAAAATCTATCTATCAGGTTGGCAATCCCACACAGGGCAGCCCAGACAAGGCACCACACACACACACACACACACACACACACACACACACACACACACACACACACACACACACACACACACACACACACACACACACACACACACACACACACACACACACACACTCTGGTGGATCACCTTACCACAACCCAGGAGCTTAGGTATACCACAGCTGGCCACACACACCCACAGCAAGACCCCACAGCACACACTGGTTCACCTCTGCCCCTTCATAATGAGATATACAAATGGAATCATGAAATTTTATACCTCACTTGACACAAACTTGCAAATGAGGGTGATAGATTGAAATAGGTGTGCTTCATAGAGTGACTGCCACGTTTAAGAGAAATGCTTTTGTTACTTGAGAGAGAGAGAGAGAGAGAGAGAGAGAGAGAGAGAGAGAGAGAGAGGTGGGGGGGATATTTACAACCATCATGAAATTCGATCACACACACAAGGATGGGAATTGAAACAGTGGAAACATTGATATGAAGGTGAGTAATGTGTGTGTGTGTGTGCATGCGCGCTGGGCCAGGCCGAGGCTGACACCCTCACAAGGACAGGCACAGTTTAGTTCACCACAAAATGAGATGGATGTTTTATTAAAAAAGATTCTACTACTACTACTACTACTACTACTACTACTACTACTACTACTACTACTACTACTTCTATTATACTACTACTACTACTACTACCACCACCACACACTCTTCTACTATACCCCTCACCATATCCCCACCACAACCACACATACACCCCTTCTCCTACCACACACCACCACCATCACCACCAGCACCAACACACACCCTTCTCTCCACCAGGTATGAGAAGAAGTTGGAGAAGATGCAGGAGCTGTGGCGCGGCCGTCCCCTGTTTGAGATCTTCGATGGGTGGGAGATTCCAAGAGACAAGGTGGTGATCAACAGGAAGCTCGGAGAAGGGGCATTTGGCACTGTGTATGGAGGGGAGTGCCTCTTTGACTCTCAAGGCTGGGTGAGTGTGTGTGTGTGTGTGTGTGTGTGTGAGCTTGTTTTTTGTTGTTATTAGTGTTAATTCTATTGCTGGTACTATTACTGCTTCTACTACTACTACTACTACTTCTGCTAATACTTCTATTACTACTGTTTCTATGTTTTACTACTAATACAGCTCTGAAAACATTCCTACTTCTACTATTATTACTACTAGTCATCCTACTATTCCTACTATTACTGTTGTTGTTATTTATATGTACATTACTACTACTACTATTACTACTACAAGAACAATCACCACCACCACAACCCCACTATAATTATCAATACACTTAGTTATTTTACATCATTAGTTTCCTCTGTTCTACCAATTCCTTGTGTTTTGATATTTCCTTCACTGTTTATCACTGTGTTATGCCTGTTTCCTTCTCTCTTTATCATTCTCATGCTTGTTTTCCTTCATGTTTTTCATCTGTCATTGTTTTATTTGTTTCCTTTACTGTCTGTTATTTTCATGCTTGTTTCCTTCACATTGTTCCCTTCACCTTGTTTCCTTCACACTGCTTTCTTCACCCTCTGTCATTGTGCATTACCTATTTCCTTCACCCCATTCCCTTCACCCTGTTCCATTCACTCGATCACTGTCCTGTCATCTCCCTATCCGCCTCACTCCCTCCATCTACACACAGGTGGCGGTGGCAGTCAAAACTCTCAAGCTGGGCTCCACCATCTCAGAGAAGCTGGACTTTCTCTCAGAGGCCGAAATGATGAAGAATTTTGAGCATGAGAACATTGTGCACCTCCTGGGAGTGTGCACCAAAACTGAGCCTATCTATACTGTCATGGAGTTTATGCTTTATGGTGAGTATGAATATGAACATGAATATCTGCGTGCTTGAAATAATGATCGATAAACTAACCTACCTACCTACTTACTTATTCACTTCCTAACTCTCTCTCTTACCCCCAACAGGCGACCTCAAGACATACCTCCTAGCTCGCCGAAATCTTGTGAATGAGAAGAGTCGTAACGATGACGATGAAGTGAGCAACAAGCGCCTCACCTCCATGGCTGTCGACATCGCCCGGGGCCTGGCTTACCTCGCCCAGATGAAATATGTGCACAGGTGTGTTGGGACTGGCTGACAGAAGGACAGATGGACAGGCAGAGAGGCAGATTGGTTGATGGGCAGACAGATGGACAGGTTGACAGACACATAGGCATACAGACAGGCAGCAAACAGATACAGATAGGCAGACAGACAGGTAGATATGCTGAAAGACAGGGAGAGAAGCAGACAGGTAGACAGACAGGCAGACAGATAAATAGACAGACAGGCAGGTGCATAGACAGATAGACAAACACAAGCATACAGATACAGACAAACAGACAGAAGGAGGTAAAAAATAAGAGAAGAGGAAGGAAGGAGGGAGGAAGTGTCAGTTTAAATAGAAAAAAAAAAAAACTAAGGAAATAAGAGAGAGTGTCACTGTAAACAAAAAAAAATTGAAAGAATGTAAGGAAACAGAGAGAGAGAGAGAGAGAGAGAGAGTGTGTCGTTGAGGCCTCCTTCCCCAGCCTCACCTCCACTGTTGCAGGGATGTGGCATGTCGGAACTGTCTGGTCAACGCTAACCGTACAGTCAAGCTGGCAGACTTCGGCATGACACGGCCCATGTATGAAAACAATTACTACAAGTTTCACCGCAAAGGCAAGTCTTTTCCATCCATCCTCGCTGTTTTTCTCTCTTATTTTTTCCCTTTGTATAATTTTCTCAAGTCGTCTCTGTCCATCCTCTCATTTCATCTTTGCATCTTCCCCTTTCACAACTGTAACTTTCACAACTCCTAAAAACACTCTCGAAAACCCCAATAACTCCCACTACTTGTAAAAACACCCTTGAAAACCCCAGTAACTCACACTACACCCTTGAAAACCCCAGTAACCCCCACCAGGATTCATTAAAACCAGTTGAAGTGAGACAGTGAAGCATTTAAGAGCCTAGATCACACTACTAATACCCCAGCCCTCTTTCAGGAATGCTGCCAGTGCGCTGGATGGCCCCGGAGTCACTGACAGAGGGCGTCTTCACCACCATGAGTGACATCTGGTCCTACGGCGTGCTGCTCTATGAAATTGTTACCTTTGGAGCGTTTCCCTTCCAGGTGTGTTGTTGTTGTTGTTGTTGTTGTTGTTGTGTTAGTGTGTGGTTATGAGGTATCCAGGTGTTTTCATCTCTAAGACAATTCATAATGAGTGTTTTTCCTTCACAGAATTTCAGAATGAGTGTTTTTTCTTTGTGTTTCCCTCATCAAAGACAGATTAGAATGAGTGTTTATCCATATCAGACAATTTAGAATGAGATTTCTCTCCCCAGAACCCCAGAATGCTTGTGTTTGTGTTTCTCCTCCTCATCAACAGTTCAGAATGAGTACTTTTCCTTCTCAAAAACCACAAAAAAACTAATCTCATTTATCTCATACAAACACAAGAAACTGAAACAAAACTGCAGAAGACCTAATGAGTAACCAACAAACATTCACACAAGCAAAATGACACAATCCACTACTTTACTTAACAATCTACACGTTCATCTAGAGGTGTGAAGACCCGAGTAACCTGAGCTAATGTGAGCCTTGTTTTGTCTTGCAGGGGCTGACCAATGACCAGGTGTTGGAGCATGTCAAGGCAGGTCACACCATCGCTATTCCTCGAGGGGTCAAGCCACAACTGTAAGTCCGAAGGGGTTATTTGTCGTGCTAGGAGGGGTAGTAGTAGTAGTAGTAGTAGTAGTATAAGATAGTGTATTAGTTTGGGTAGTATTTGTGGTGTTTCTATCTATTGACTATTAGATTCAAAAGTAGTCTTGGTAAAATATAAGTAGTAGTAGTAGTAGTAGTAGTAGTAGTAGTGGTATATATGCTAATCCTAGAATGTAGTTTTAAGTCCAGCCACACACCTCATACTTATTCCCTTACTACTTATTTATATCTTTCATACTCCACCTCACCTCTTCCTCCTTCCCTCATAAACTTCCTCTCTCTTTATACTCTTCATATACTCTCTTTTCCACTATTCACCACCTTCACATTCACACCTAATCCTTTTTCTCCTTTCCTTCTTCCTTATCTTCTTTTCTCCTTTACTCATGCCATCCTTGTCTTCTTCCTCATCATGTACTCTTTCCACTCTTCTATCATACACTTAATTCTTTTCATCCTTTCCTCTCTCCATCCTTCGTTATCTTCCTCTATTCCTTCACTCGCTCTTGTCCATCTTCCTCCTTATTTTCTTCTATTTCCATCACTGACACATTACTGCTCTTTCTCTTATATATGCTGCCTCCTTCCTTATCCTCTAATTCAGTCTATCCTTACCCTCTTCTTCCTTCTAACTATCTCTTCAATCTCCATCACTTTATCACTTTAATGTGCATCCCTATTCTCTCATGCGTGCCACCTCTTCCTTATCCTCCTCTACTTCAGTCTATCCTTGCCCTCTTCCTCCTTCACTCACTCTATTCTTGTCCTCCTCCTCCTCTTCCACCACCCCCTTCTCCCCAATAACTTTCCTTCCATCTCCATCTCCACACACACCACCTCCCTTATACGTGCCACCCCACACAGGGACATGTTGCTGCGTCTGTGCTGGCACCGCGCCCCATCCCGCCGGCCTCCCATCCACCAGATCATAGAGCAGCTCACCAACCACCCCCGCCTCATCTCCCCCTGCCTGGACAGCCCCCAGTCCTCCGTGCAGTGCGAGGACACCCGCTCCTTAGAGATAATACCCGACAAGACACGGAAGTCATCGTTGTCAATCAATCACCGGCTGCAGAACATGGCGCTTCCTTCCAGCCGCCGCCGGTCGATGAGTGGCAACATGGTCATGAACGTACCTCCTCTCACTACCAGTCTGAGTGAGGATGGCATGATCGTGGCAGCGCATTCAAACCTAGACGCTCTGAATCTTAACCATGTGATGCTGGAGGAGGGGGAGCCAGGAGAGGACCCACTGCTGCCTCCTGCCCAGTATGTTTCCTCCCGTTATGTCTCGCTAGCCCACAAGGAGCAGCATAAGGAACGGGAGAGTCTTGTGGGTGGTCACGAGGGGGACTACTGCACCACTGATATCTCCCGGGACCTGTGGACTAATGTGACCCCCGTGTGAGGTCCTGGTGGTGGTGGTGGTGGACCAGCGTGCTGCCTAAGTGTGGTGAAGTGAAATGCTGGTCATTCTCTGGTCACTCTTTAGTTTGTAGTGTTTAAGTGGCGATGTTATCACTCTGAACTGTGACTCCTATATGTGACAATGATGATGATGATGATGATGATATTCCTGCTTGACACAGTGGAGGATTCTCTCTTTCTCTTTTTCTCCCTCTCTTATTCTGTATTTTCTAATTTCTTCTGTAATCAGTTATTTTATTTTCCTTTCCTAGATGAAAAGTATAAGTACTCTCTCTCTCTCTCTCTCTCTCTCTCTCTCTCTCTCTCTCTCTCTCTCTCTCTCTCTCTCTCTCTCTCTCTCTCTCTCTCTCTCTCTCTCTCTCTCTCTCTCTCTCTCTCTCTCTCTCTCTCTCTCTCTCTCTCTTCATCTTTTCTTTCAATCTCCAAATCTACAATTCAAACCTCATTTTTTACGTTCAGTTCCTGAGGTGATGACTTCTCAACCTCATACCTGGGTTGTGAGTGCTGGCTCCCCTCCACCTCTGCCTCCCCCTCCACATCTTCCTTCCTCTCACTGTGTTCAGCAAATTCAGTATTATGTCATTATGCAAGGGATGTGTATGCAAGCTCTGATGCAATTATCACCTCCACTATATAAGCTGCTCCATGTGCCAACACTCAACAAGAAACCTCGCGTGTGTATGTGTGTGTGTGTGTTGCCGGTGACTCTTAGGGCCGCACCCCCCATTCCTGGCTGAGCATCTGGCCAGTGGAGAGGCAGGGAGGCTGCCACATGCCTTCCTCTGCCAGGAACAGACTGAGTAAAGCCTCTTCTTCGCTTGAGGCTTGGATCGTGTTCAGGATTTCTGAGGCATCAATGCAGAGCTGCCATCTCATCTCCTCTTTTGCCTGTTAGTTGCGGAAGCCTTCACGTCACACAACAGTTGCTGAGATGCTGCGCTGCTGCCGTCACTCTGCTGAGACGCCACCTGCCGCTCAAGACGCAAGGAACAGATGCGCTGTGGCAGCTTGCAGTCTGCCATGTGCCAGGGGACAGACACGTCACATCGGGCTCAGTGTTGTGGCCAGTGCTTAGTGAGTGTCGGGCCAGCAGGATGGGGAGGGACTGGCCGCGGCAAGACAACACCACACGGGACATTGTTGTCGTGGCAAAGTGAGCAGTGGCCGGGCATGTGTGTGCGTGTCCGTGTGTGCTTGTGTGTTTGTGTGTGTATGTGGCAGACAGCCCAGGCCCTGCGGCAGTGAGTGGTGAGAGCAGTGTGTGTGTGTCTGGCAGTGTGAGGAGGAGCAGCTCACTGCACCACAACAACACATATACGGGTCTTGAGGTTGAGTGCTGCCAGCAGGAGCCTGGAGTGTGCCCAAGTGTTTATGTGTGTGTGTGTGTGTGTGTGTGTGTGTGAACATGGTGGCAGGGGAGCACCTCTGTTGCTGTGGTTGGTATGTGCTAGGCACACAACTTATAACATGATGTACAGTACTCTAGCGGTAGGGAAACAGTCACACTGCATCACTCCTGTGTACATTTTCTCATCCTCATCACTCTCCTGCTGGTCAGCGTGGGAGGCGAGTGCACCTCACCATGTCAGTGTTCACCAGGTGTGTGGGGCGAGGGGTGTGGGTGTGGGGTGTGGCCAGCACTGGGGCACTGCAGGGCGTGGGGTGAGGCAGGAGGCATGGGGTGGGGCTGTGCAGGGGCTGGCTAGGGTGCTTCAGGGGTTCACCGCCACACGCCAGATGCTTCCCGGCAGCGTGCAGGGCCGGGCAGGGGCTGTGGGGGCTGTGGCGGCGTCCCTGGCTGTCTCAGCTCTTCAGGGACACGTTACTCGCTTGTAAACCAAAAGTAACATTTTATATTCTGTTTTCACATGCAGAGTGTGGAGGGAGTTGCCTTCACCAGCATGCAGGGGAGGTGGCGCTGGCTGGGTGTGTCTGGGGGCTGGGCTGAGGGAGAAACGGGTGAGGATGAGGGTGTGTCTGGGGTCCTGGGGTGATGGTGAGGGGTGAAAGTGTGTGCTGGTCATGCAAGGCAGCTGGGGCACCCTGGACACTAGCCACCGGGACACCCACCTCTGACACTTTCCCCACAGTCACCTTGCTTCGGATTAATACAAAAAACTACAAAAAAACGTGCAAACGAGTCAGGGGCATTTGATTATTAACGCTTAACAGAACGAGGTGTGGGGAGGCAATGGAGGAGCTGAGTGGTGGTGGAGGCGAGGGGCAGGGCGGTGAGGCAGCTGCTGACACCCATGCTAACTCACCTATGTTGATTCACTCACACTGACTCAGACCAGAGCTGTACCAGGACCTCAGTGAGTCAGAGAGGGAAGGTACAGGAAAGCAACAGGCAGCTGAACAGTCCATCAGTGTGTAAGAGAAGGAATCTAAGACTTGCAGAACACTCAGTGGGGACGAGGAAAGGGAAGAAAAATGAGCCTGGTAGAAAGACAAGAGGCATTACAACAGTCTGTCACTGAATGAGACGAGGGATTAGTCCTGAAAAAACACTTCAGACTCATTATCTCAAACAAGACTATAATGCCAGGCTGAGAAAATAGCTGTCAGAGGGTCTTTAAGTGGGCCTTCAGATGAGACAGACTGAGGAAAAGAACTAGTGAAAGCTTATTTGAATCTCTATGAATGAAATAGGTCAGTCCAGTAAGTGAGGAGAGCAGAGGTGTCAGTGGTAGTGCAGGCGAGTGTCCGTGTAAGTCACAGTCTGGACACTTGGGTTAACATGAGAAATGTCAGTCACTTGCCGTCACGACCACTTACCTCCATCCAGACCTGTCCTCTCACCCATTGCTCATCTCTCATCGCTGTAAAGTGCCAACATACACCCCATTACGGCTGGCAGATATCCTGTGTGTGTGTGTGTGTGCGTGTGAGAGTGTGTGCATGTATGTAGAGAGAGTGACGGAGGACTGAGGAGGGAGGGAAGGAAGGACGGAGAGTTATATCAAGAAGTTCCTTTTATAAAGTATTAATTAATTAACTGTGTATTCGTAGATCAATGTTATTTATGAGCAAGTGTGTGGCCGTGTGCTGGGCCGCTGCCACACACTCTTAACTTATGTTCAAAGTAGAGAATATTTATAGAACACACACACCTGGCCTGCACCTTCAACGCGCTGGCTAAGGTGCTGCTGCTCGAGGCATCCTGGGCTCATCACGCACGCAATACTCTCCTGTAGATTCACAGTAACATCACCCTTGTAAACAAACTGAGGATTCTTTTCTTTCTATATTCTTGGTCACTCATAAAGTATGTTCTTGGGATTGGAAAAACTACCATTATCTTTGCTATCTGATATATTGCAAACATATCTATTTTTTGTTCATCGCTCATCTCTAAGCACTTCACTTCCTAAAATCTATATTCTTCATTTTTCATTCCCTAGCCACTTCAAAATTTTATATTAGTTGGACACCAGTAAAACACATTCATTCTGCTTCCCTTCCTGCAGGTAAAAGACTGATTCACTGATGCCAGCGTTGTGAATTGCTGTATAGTACAATGAAAGAGTTAGAAGCAGAAAAATTGAGGTGAATGAATATTTGACCAGTTACACTGGCCAAGGGCAACAAAAATCCAATAAAAAAAAAAAAAGCCCACTGAGATGCCAGTCCCAGGAAAGGGTCCAAAGCGGTAGTAAAAATTTGAAGGATAAGTGTCTTGAAACCTCCCTCTTGAAGGAATTCAAGTCATAGAAAGGTGGAAATACAGAAGCAGGCAGGGAGTTTCACAGTTTACCAGAGAAAGGAATGAATGATTGAGAATACTGGTTACCTCTTGCATTAGAGAGGTGGACAGAATAGGGGTGAGAGAAAGAAGAAAGTCTTGTGCAGCGAGGCCACAGGAGGAGGGGAGGCATGCAGTTAGCAAGATCAGAAAACCAGTTTGCATGAAAATAGCGGTAGAAGACAGCTAGAGAAGCAACATTGCGGCAATGAGAGAGAGGCTGGAGACAGTCAGAGGAGAGGAGTTGATGAGACGAAAAGCTTTTGATTTCATCCTGTCTAGAAGAGCAGTATGAGTGGAATCCCCCCCCCCAGACATGTGAAGCATACTCCATACATGGACGAATAATGCCCTTGTACAGAGTTTGTAGCTGGGGGGAGGGGGGAAGTGAGAAAAACAGGTGGAGACGTCTCAGAATGCCCAACTTCATAGAAGCTGTTTTAGCTAGAGATGAGATGTCAAGTTTCCAGTTCAGATTATAAGTGAAGAACAGATCGAGGATGTTCAGTGTAGAAGAGGGGACAGTTGAGTGTCATTGAAGAAGAGGGGATAGTTGTCTGGAAGGCTGTGTCAAGTTGATAGATGGAGGAATTGAGTTTTTGAGGCACTGAACAATACCAAATTTGCTCTGCCCCAGTCAGAAATTTTAGAAAGATCACAAGTCAGCCATTCTGTGGCTTCCCTGCATGAAATATTTACCTCCTGAAGTGTTAGACGTCCATGAAAAGATATGGAAAAGTGCAGGATGGTTTCATCAGCATAGGAGTGGATAGGACAAGAAGTTTGGTTTAGGTCATTGATGAATAATAATAAGACAGTGAGTGACAGGATAGAACCCTGAAGAACACCACTGTTAATAGATTTAGGAGAAGAACAGTGACTGTCTACCACAGCAATAGAACTGTCAGAAAGGAAACTTGAGATGAAGTTACTGAGAGAAGGATAGAAGACGTAGGAGGGTAGTTTGGAAATCAAAGTTTGGTTTGTTTACAAGGGTGACAGTTGTACACACAGCGCCATTCATTAACCAAGGAAGGAAATACATTGATAATTCACTAGTAAAAGATTTGCTTCACGACAGCGACCCCAAATAGCCGAGGAACAACACAACAGCGGGCGTGTGTACAGACGTGTGGTGGTGCAGGTGTGTGTGTTCATATGTGTGTATATACAGTACCTTGGTTTATTATGCAGCTTGTTGTGGTGTGTATGAGTGTGTGTGTGTGTATGTGTATGTGTGTGACTGGATGAGAACCATGTACAGATTCTATTCGTTGTATGGTGTGGCAGTCAGTCGGTCAGTCAGTCAGTCAGTCACCAAACATTGAGTAAGTTGTGCATTTATATGTTTGCACTTGCATGTTTTTATACTGAGTAAGATTCAAGTGTTTACTGTAAGTGGAGGAAGGCCTGGCACCTCTCCTCCACTGTACACTCTCCCCTGTTTCACCACTAAAACCGAGGAATGAAAACGAAAACACTCACAGAATTTACGTATCGTGTGTTTGTGTGCGTGTGTGTGTGTGTGTTTGAGAGATGCACTATTGAGAAAACTCTAACCTGGTATATATATATAAGCTTGAGTGATGTAAATGCAAAACAGTGTGTGTGTATGTGTGTGTGTATGTGTGTGTGAGAAATAACACTTTTTTTCTATGCTGTCAAAATAGTTCACCAGTTCACCGGTTCACCAGTTTTCCGTTGTCTTTTTTCATGCATTTCTCGTACCATGTTAGAGTTTTCCCAGTGGTACATTCA
Source organism: Scylla paramamosain (assembly GCF_035594125.1). Lineage (NCBI taxonomy): Eukaryota > Metazoa > Arthropoda > Malacostraca > Decapoda > Portunidae > Scylla > Scylla paramamosain. Next base: position 1,183,879 of record NC_087187.1, read on the forward strand.
CACCCACTGCAGTCAGGAAGATACTCTATTTGGTTTTGCTTCCTCGACCCATGTGAGAATAGTGAAGTGTGATTTTCTTTATTCATTCATTATACATTTTGGGTTGACGAGTTGCTGTGTTTGAGTGCGGCTGAGTCATCCCACTGGTGTTCTCCTCGCTGCAGAGACAGTGAGAATATGTGAATGTTTTATCATGGGTTTATTTATTCATTTTTCTTATTATTATTTATTCAAATTTTTTTTTTTTAAGTTTTAGAGTTGAGTTTTCATGTTTCCCTCATTTAATATATGTGTGTGTGTGTGTGAGAGGATGTGGAGTACAGGATTTCTTGGTATGTTTGGCAGTTTTATTTATTTATATTATGTAGAGTCCTTTTATGTGTGTGTGTGAGAGAGAGAGAGAGAGAGTTAACTAGGTGTGTTTGACCAATGTTTTATTTATTTATGTAATGTAGAGTCCTTGTACGTGTGTGTGTGTGTGTGTGCGAGAGAGAGAAAGAGAGAGGCAGCAAGGAAGGTACCATGGGAAGACTCAACATTCTAAACACAACAAGCCGGAAACAAATCAAGAAACAGACAAAAGACATAAACTAAAAAAAAAAAAACACACATCACTTACACCAGAAAACAACAACAACAACAACAACAACAACAAACAAAAAACTGCCGTGCTGGTGAAGGGAAAACTCAAAAAACACAGCAAACAAAACTTCCAAAACCTCCTCGGGTCAGAATTTTTTTTCCCATACACCGAAAATTTACGTCATCAAGAAACAAAATGAAAGAAGAATTAACTCAGCCAGTCAGACAGTCAATCAGTGTAAAAGAGATAAGAGAGAGTAAAAAAAAAAGGGAAAAAAAAAAAAAAGTATATTTGTAACCTTGCATTAGTTTATGTAAGGTGAAATACAATGAACTTTTATTTGTGCAATGTTTACAGCACCATCTCCCCCTAAGTCTTATAATTACTATGATTATCGACCTAAATTATCAATATATTGCTCAATTTGTAAACAGGAAATGCTTGAATGTTCATTTACCAACTAATAAATAAAACTGTAGATAAAAAAAAAACTATTGTATTGTAACCTTGTAGTGGGTGAGTGTGTGTACATATGTGTGTATCAGACTGTAGTGATGATGATAGTAGAAAGGTTTATGTACAGTGATAGTGATGGTGACAGGTAAGTTTATCTGTATTAAACTAGTGATGGTGATAGAAAGATATATGATGGTGATGATAGTGAGTGTGATGGTGACAAGAAAGGGTAGTGTTTTGTGTATCCTTATATGAAAGACTGACTATAGATGGTGAAGGATGGTGACAGCAGGAAGGTGCATGATATTGATGATAGTGAAAGTGATGGTGACAAAAAAGTGTTTCGTGTATCCCTGTGCATTAATGAATTTGTATTGATAGTGAGGAAATGATGGTGACAAGGTATATCAGAATTAGTGATAATGGTGATGGTGATGGTGACAGTAGAAATCATAGTTTGTTTTCCAGTATATTAGAGTATGTCTGTATTGATGGTGAGGAGGGAGGGAAGTGATGGTGACGAGAAAGAGTAGTGTTTAATGTTGGTGATGATTAGATAGTGCAGAATCTTTTACTATGTGTGTGTGTGTGTGTGTGTGTGTGTGTGTGTGTGTGTGTGTGGCTCTTTAGAATGCCTCTATGAAAAAGAAAAACTTCTATTTTCTTTATTTATTTTTTTTATTTTCTACATTACTTTGCTACAGGAATCAATACTACAGTCAGTTTAGTACATGAAGACAAAGTGCAGTTCTATCAACACAGTAAATACAAGAACAGCCATTAATGCATACATCACTTGTATTGCTCTAGTTACTGTAGGTACAATCAATATATAGACACAGGTACATTCATTCATTTCTTTAGTAAATTCTGGAATTCCCTGCCTGTTTCTGTATTTCCTCCTTCCTGTGACTTGAACTCTTTCAGGAGGGAGGTTTCAAGACATTTATACTTAATTTTAGATGACTCTTGAGCTTTTGGGACTAGCAGCTCAATAGGCTTTTTCTTCAGCTCTTTTTATTGCCCTTGGCCAGTGCCCCTCTTACATAAAAGCTATATATACATCCAGTTATTCAGCGTATTTCCCTGGTGATACAATGTTGAAGTTTCCACAAGTTATAGGAAAGAGTTTGGGAAGTTACGCATCCTGACCCTTCTTTTAACTTGTGAAGAATGATTTCAACAAGGAGGACGAGGACGCTGACGAGGAGGACGAGGAGGAGGATGAGAAAGGGAGCCTGAAGGTGCTGGAGCGAGAGAGGGCTGTCCTGGCGTGTCCCTCCGTCTTCACTCTGCCAGCCACGTCCTAGTAGCTGGTTGGTCTTCTCCTGGTAGTAGTAGTAGAAGTAGTAGTAGTAGTTCAATTATTCATGCATTCTGTCAGTCAGGCAGTCAGTCGGTCAGTCAGCAAGCCATTTATTCAGTCTGTCACTCAGTAAACCATTCCTTACTAAAATATCAGTCACTCAGCCATCCACTCCCTCCCTCACTCGGTCATTCACTCAATCAATCAGTCACACACACACACACACACACACACACACACACACAGTCACTCACCCTCATACTTAAGTTCCATCAATCATTCAGTCACTCACTCACTCCCTCCCTCTTTCCCCCTCTCACTCTCTCACTTATACCTGAATCCAGTGTCCCACCAAGCCAGCCTCCACGAGCCTCACCAAGCCGCGATCCAGCCTGTGCTTCCAAGGCGAGTGTTTCTTGTAATACCAGCACAGGTGGGCCGGGTACAGCTGCTCCTTCAACATGTACGTGGCGCTCACCTGTGTAGAGGTGTACAGGTTGAGTAGAAGTTAATATTGTGATAGTACTTTACCTGTGTGTGTGTGTGTGTGTGTGTGTATGTGTGTGTGTCTATGTTGGGATTTCATTATTCAGTTGTAGTTTTGAATTAATAAGGTTATCTCTACATATACTCGTACTACCACTACTACCACCAGCACTCCTCCTTACGTCATAGTCACTGAGCTTAAGAAGGATCCTGCTGTAGGAGTAACTCTCGAGGAAGGCGTGGGAGCCGTTGATGAGCAGCGGCAGCGTGTTGTTGTATTCCTCGTGCAGGTCCAGCTTGGTGCCCAGCGCGCGGTAGTACTGGTTGCCGGACACATTGAGGGCTTCCGGCACGAACTCCCCATAGTCACACATCGTTACTCTTACAGAGGAAACACGGAAACATCGTCACTCTTAGAAGGAAAGAGCATCGACATATTCTGAAACGCTTCTTCTTTAGCAAAAGCTCTAGGTTAGTTGAAGTTGGAAGAGTTTTTAAAGGTATTTTTACTGTTCTAGTGACTTTACATCATTAACAGGAGAAACAGTCTTGAGAACCCGGCTAATCATCACTAACCTTTGAAAATAATCGTAGTGAGCAAGCAAAGCGTTTTAAGGGTGTTCTTTTCTGGTTTTAGTGGCATTAACAACATTTTTACGTTATTAACAGACGAAACGCCATTGATAACTCTGCTAATCGTCTCTGTGGCCTTTGAAAACAGTCGAGGTGAGAGAGCAAAGAGCTTCAGAATACGCTGTCTTTCGTCCCTCCCATACCTCAATGAACTCTCCGCCAGTTCCTCAACAGTGCGAATGCGTGGAGGGAAGGCAGGCACGGAAAGGAAGGCGAACAGGTTAGCGGTGTAGGCAGTGGTGAGGATGAAGGCTGCGAGACACCAAGTGGCTATGGAGATACGCAGCCCCTGGGAGGATGGGAGAGTAGGCAGGCTTTGGTTCAAGAGTGGGCGGAGGAGGTACAACCATCCTTTCCCATCTCCGCCTGACGAACCGCCCTGAGAGAGAGAGAGAGAGAGAGAGAGAGAGAGAGAGAGAGAGAGAGAGAGAGAGAGAGAGAGAGAGAGAGAGAGAGAGAGAGGTAGGGGGGGGAGTTAATGGTTTGGTGGTATAATAATGATGATGAGAGGGAGGTCTATTTGTTTTGATGATGCTAGTGATAGTGAAGATGGTGAAGATGGAGGCGAGGGGAAATGGTTAGTTGGTTGGTATGACGATGGTGATGATGGTGATGATGGGAGGAAGAGGGAGGGTGTTTGTTGGCTGATGGTGATGGTCGTGATGGTGATGATGAGAGATGGAGAGTCAATTGGTTGGTGTTGTTTTGATTATGATGGTGATAATGGTGTTGAATGGTCTTGATTCCTCACCTGCAGCGTCCACCCAATCACCACCAGCAGGAAGGCGGCCACACAGCACCCCCACACGAAGACATTGAAGGGGTAGTAAGCGGCACGCCACTTGGGCAGCGGCGGCGGAGCGAGGATCGTCAGGCCGTATCCCTCCATCCAGTAAGGCGAGCTGGCGTCGAAAGCCCGCGTCCTCTCAAGATTATATCCGAAGAAATTAACAGTGAAGTTCTTTTCTCCGCTGTGTACCTTCCCTAGCATCCCAGTCCACGCCCCATCTTGCAGTTCCCCCCATAGCCAATCCTCAGGCCGTGTCATCATAGTGTAGGTGAAGTTAAGTGTGTAGCCAAGGGTATCCAGCACCTCCACTTGCAGTCCGCTCGCCTCGCCTGTCTGCAGCTCCCGCACCTGACGCAAGTCGTCCGTCTCGCCGCTGGTGAGGTACAGGTAAGGATAGTCATCGACCCACGAGGCAATCTGGAACTGGTACCCCTCGAAGGACGGGAACCGGTCCACGAAGAGGTGCTGCAGTGAGGTACTGGTGCTCCATATCCCGGTGAGTCTTACTGGTGCCTGATGCGAGAAGGGGAAGAATGAGTAGATGAAAGTGGAGAGGGAAGAGTTAGACGCTCGATCCTGCACACTCAGCAAAGCAAGGTGCTCTACTCTACTGAACGCTTCCTCCATCAGTGCATCGGGAGAACCACCCCGTGTATTCACTAACAGCAAGTACAGAGGCTGCCAGTTGCACTCCACCGTTGCTAAATCCTCAAAAAAGACCGTTGCGTTTGAACCGAGCAGCACGAGGTGTACCAGCCAACCCGCTCCTAGCACCTCCTGCGTCTGCCGCTCGCACCACTCCTTCCCTTGTATCCTGAGATCCGCCAGCACTAGAGGCACGCCTTGGAAGGCAGAGCGGATCAGCTGGGACGTTGAGAAGCCAAGAGTCTCGTCCAGATACACTACCAGAGGCCTTCCTGCGAGGGGGCCAGTGACTAGGTCCTCCAAGACGCTTATGGGCCATGGGTCAGTAGGTGGTGTGGCCGCAATAGCACCCGCAAGGAGCAGCACCGCCCCCTGCATGACAGTGGTGTTAATATCGCCAATCCTCAGGCTCTGGTCCGTATTCTGAAACGCTGTGCTCTCTCACCAAGACTGTTTTCAAAGGCCATAGGGATGATTAACCGGCTTCTCAAGAGTGTTTCTCCTGATCATATCTCGTTAATCTATCACTAGAACCGTAATAACACTCTTAAAAATCCGTGTCACTTCAACTAGTAAAGCCTTTTTGGAGGTTGAGGAGGTGCAGTGCAGTGAATATAATGATCCTTCGTTTGACCAGCAGTGACTGACGCTGGCAAGTGTTGAAGCCTGTCTGTCTATCTGCTGCACTCTCTACTGCAGCACACACACAGAAAGAAAGAACCATTTTTTATTCTTTTTTTTTTTCTGCACTAAATACATACTACACTAAATCATCAGCTATTCTGTTCCTCTGGCGTGTAGCATTCAAAATTCGCGTGTCAGGAATCAATCACACATTTATTATCATGTTTATGCACCTCCAAGTACCTGCAGATATTCATTACGCTCTCTTTCATTGTGTTCTCTAAAGGCAGCCCCATGAACCGGACGTTGTCAGACACTTGCTCCCTTGTCACGCTTTAAGTAAGGCTTTCATAAATATATTGATCATGGCATTACTGGTTTGTTCAAAGGAGTGAGGTCAGCTTGAAGAATGTTTGGTTGATGTGTGAAGAATTTGGTATTGATTTCGTACATGTTCTGCTATTGTCGTACTTAACGCCTATGAAGAAGTTAATGGGTTTTGTTGATGATTCTCTTTCTCTTTCTCCTTCTCCTTTATTTTGTTGCGGTCCTTCTCTTCCTCCTCTTTTATTTTCTGTTCTTTCTCCTCCCTTTCCTCCTTTATTTCCTCCTCTTTCTCGTTCGCCTTCTTCCTCTCCCTCATTCTAACTCTTCCTCCTTCTTTTCCACCCCCTCCTCCTCCCGTTCCTCTTCCTCCTATTCCTTTACCTCCTCTTCCTCTTCCTCCTATTCGTTTACCTCCTCCACCTTCTAACACTTCCTTCCTTTTTTCCCCTCCTCCTTCTCCCGTTCCTTTACCTCCATCCCTTCCTCTTCTTCCTCCTCCTTTGAAAATAGCTTTTAAGAGAACAGCAAATGTACGAACGAAGGTGCTTGGCGATAGGGAAGGGAAGGAGGCGATAAGGAATGCAGAGAATGGTGTTTATCATTGTTTTATCCCTATTCCATTAGTCAACGAAGGATATATTTCATTGTTTGGCCTCTCATCTGATTGCTAACCCCACATTACTGCCACTAAAGGTCTAATGCTGTATTGATCTCGTATCCTTAAAACGTAGTCACACGATGAGCAAGTTTGGTGGACAAGCAATCTGGCCAGCGTGGTTATGTGATGAGCCGCGTATTCAGAAACGCTTTGCTCTCAAATCACGGCTGCTTTCCAAGGCCACGAGATGATCAGCCGGATTCTGAAGAGTGTTTCTGCCGTTGATAATGTGGAAGTCTTGTTACTGTCACTAGAATCGTAAAAACGCCCTTCAAAACCCGTGCAACTTCATCTACAGCCTTTAGAAAGCAGTGGAAGTACGGCGAAGTATTTTGTCCAGTGATAGCTGATGATTATTACGAAACCAGTGAGGCCTCGTGACGTCAAGGGAGGGATCTCACACACACACACATACACACACACTGCCGCTCGTCTCTACTCAGTCCACTGCGAGACGCCTGTCCATTCATAGCAAGAGGTGTTGACAGATTTGCGCAAGGATTCCTACATAAGAAGGAAAGGCTGGAGGAATTGACTAGTGAGTTTCGATAGCAGCAGATGGCAAGCCAATCGCCAACAGCTGACTGGGGTTTTGGCTTGGCGGAAGACAGAAGAGCGAGTATTCACGGTTTAAAAAATGGCTCACCGTACAGGCAAGAGCGGCTGCAGGATTTGTGGTACTCTGCAGGCGGTGAGATTCCATATACTGCCCACTGACGCCTGAAGGTAAGCACGTGTGAAAAGCTGGTTAAAATGTTTTCCTTTATGTGAAGTGAACGCATTTCAGTAACAAGCACAGAGGAGGTGAGAGACACGTGTAAAGGAAGGAATAAGGCAATTATATCAGTGAGTAAGCCTGACTAGTAATAACCGGACTGTATTGGCTAGGAAACGTCAGGAATACGGTCTTAACTTGAATAACTCAACATTTTACGGTCCCAGTTCGTCATAACTTAACCTTCCTAACCTCCAGGGCAAAATATCAGTGAATTAACCCCGGCAGAAAATTAAAGACCGCCAAGATTTAAATTTTACAAAATAGTGGAAGCTGGTCATCCATATATATCAGCCATTATCTGCTTTTATCTCTCACTTATAAGCCAAACATCTCATAAAGTGGAGCCATACCATTAAGCACATACCGCGAACATCGTAATTTCCTTCCCACTGAGGCTGTTTCCCTCTCGCGAAGGCTGAGTTCAAGGAGAGGTTAGGTTGAGTAATGGGATGTAATAGTATACGTAATTGTATTTATAATCACTTCCCCGTGTCACTCAGAGCAAAATAACTGGGAAGTATTGAATTTATTACGAGAAATACTGAGGAGACTTATTAACAGGATGTAATGTGGATGTTAAAGGGGATTTTGAAGTGTTTCCATGGTTCTGCTCGCTTCTCCGTGTCATTCATGGCATACTTAGAGGAAATAATGAATTCATAACGAGAAATACTGCACTTGACGTAACTTCCATAAGTAAGCTGTAATTGGGGGTAATCATCGTGGTTTTGAAGGACGTTTCATTGGTTCCATTAAAGACAAAAGTATTCTATTCGTGAGAGGCGTGTGAAATTGTGCCTCTGTTTGCCATCCATGTAATTTAATTAATGGTTTAACGAGCGCTCTGCATCATTAATTGGGGAAATACCTATAAGAATAATCATTATCTCATGGAAGTATCCCTTCGAGTAAATATTGAATTGATAACGAGGGATATTGCAGGGAGTGTATCCTCAGATGTTTCATTGTGTTAACTTGAGTATCATTAAAGCTGTGATTATAAATTACTCCGGTTTTCAAGCGTGTAAAATCCTGTATACGAAGAATAATAGGAAAAAAAAAACGTAAAAAAAAAAAGCAAAAACAAATCACATAATAAAAACAAAACACTCTTGAAATAAAAAAAAATAAATAAAATAAACACCCTTGAAGTGAAGAATAATAAGAGAGAAAAGAAGAAAAACATAATTAGTAACTGTTGGGAAGAGAAAAGACTCCCTCTCCTGCTGCTTCCCTTCCCCCATTCACGGGTTAAGGACTAGTGCTGTGAGGGCAAGGGGTGGTGGTGGTGGTGGTGGTGACGCTGGGGAGGCAGGGATTGGTGTTACATTGGTTTGGTGGGCACTGGTCAGTCTTGCCACACACTCTCCTAATAGTGATCAGTGCATATTCCTAGCGGTGGTGGTGGTGTGATTACATTGTTTTGGCAGGGGCGCTGGGGAAGGAGGGATTGGTGTTACATTGTTTTAGTCAGCACTGGCCAGTCTTGCCACACACTCTCCTAATAGCGATCAGTGTTTGCATATTCCCGGCAGCTTCTTCCTCCATCAAGCATCACCAGAGACACAGCTACTTAAGGTGAGTACAGTGTTGGCAGCCTCCTCCTGTCAACCTTACCGCCCTCACCGTAACACACTCCTCCCGCGGACTTCCTGTCAGTTTATTCGTTATTTGGGTGTTTTTGAGGTTATTTATTATTTATTTAGGGTTTCCTCGCATCTGAGTTTGATAATTTAGCTAAAGATGAGTACAGTGTTGGCAGCCTCCTCCTGTCAACCTTACCGCCCTCACCGTAACACACTCCTCCCGCGGACTTCCTGTCAGTTTATTCGTTATTTGGGTGTTTTTGAGGTTACTTATTATTCATTTAGGGTTTCCTCGCATCTGAATCTGAAAATTTAGCTAAATATTGAAGGGAGATCTATGTAAACAAACAGATAGAGGTAGGGCGTCAAGGGAGATCTATGTAAACAAACAGATAGAGGTAGGGCATCCTTATTATGAGCTTTTATCTGCTTTATCTCTTATTTATTGTAAGCCTAACACGTCACAAATGGAGCCACATGACTAGGCTTTCATATCCGCTAGCTAGACATATCCGCCATTGCCTCATTTAGTTACGATGGAAGAATAACAGGCAAAATAGCGGCCGTTCTCTCCACTGGCAAGGGCCGCCATGATGACTGGGTACCTGCGCCAACCTGTTGGTTCCAATATTTTTTGGTAATTTTCTTAACTTCTTTATTCTGCTCGTATAGCATGTTTTTATGGTTTATAAAAATAATTATTTGCTTTAGAAGTGTTTTCGTTGCTTGTGTTGAGTTGTTTTCAATTTTGTGTTGCTTTACGAAAATGTGGGGTGTTTTTTTGGCAGTATTTTGACAAACTTGTTTTTTTATTTCACGTTCTAATTACGTCTTTTGTGTTTCTAAAAATAGCTTATGATTTTTAAAGTGTTTTTTCGTTCCTGTTGAGAGAAATAAGTGGACTTTAAAAATGGTTTATGGTCCTGTTAAAAGTTGTTATTACAACACTTTTTGTGTTATTGTCTCTCTATTTCAGCTTGTAACTAACTTTTCATTGCTTGAAAAAATAGTTCGTATGTTTTAAAGTGTTTTATCTTGTTGTTGAGTCAAAATGGGTGGACTTTTCAGTGGTTTTTAATCGTGTTTATGTTCCAACACTTGTTTTTTACACAATTTCGGTTTTATTTGTTTACTTCTTGTTCCAGGTAACTTTTGATGGTGTAAGATGATAGTTCGGATTTTTTAAAAATTTTTACGTTCCTAAAAATTCAAATGTTGTGGACTTTTCAATGATTTAAATGGTGCCGAATATTTAAAAAAAATTTTCCATAATTCATTTGGATACTTTTTAAATACTACTTAGGCTGGAGCTGTTATAATATTGTGAATATTATTTAAAGTATTTGTCAAGTCAGAATATATAAGGCATTCGAGCCTAGCTCCATTTTTTCGAGGGGTCAATTTCAAAATGAAATCCGTTGCGGTACGTAAAATAGCCGTGACGTCACAGCCGCCATCATGAACCCGGGACCTTGATCGGCTCCGCTGTCTCCTCGGTAATATTTATCGTACTTTGCAGTGTTTTCCTGGTGTTTCCACGTGTTTCTAAACTCAGACGTGTAGATAAGAGTAGAATGAGTAAGAAAGTAAGAGAAATAGAGGAGGAAGAGGAAGGGAGAAGGAATAGAGGAGGTGATAAAACAGGAAAATGCTAAGAAAACAATATTTAGGTTAATTTTTCTTGCTGCCCTGTCTGTCTTTGTAGTATTTGTCTTCCGTGACTGTGCTTTCAGTGTATTTGGTGTGTTTAGGGGGTGTTGGAGTGTGTCTGGAGGTGTTTAGGGGGTGTGCGCACACACACACACACACTCTCTCTCTCTCTCTCTCTCTCTCTCTCTCTCTCTCTCTCTCTCTCTCTCTCTCTCTCTCTCTCTCTCTCTCTCTCTCTCTCTCTCTTTCTATATATATATATATATATATATATATATATATATATATATATATATATATATATATATATATATATATATATATATATATATATACGAGTATAACCTAAATTCTGTATTTGGAAAGTGGCAGTTTTTGCATAATATTTGGAATAATTACATATGTACGACAATTTCACCAGAAGTACAATAATTTCAACCTGTGTAGTATGATAATATGGCCAAAACAATCTGGCAACGCTGACACACACACACACACACACACACACAGAGACGTCAGTGCAACATCGGCGGCTGTACAGGGAGGTTGCGTTTCACGCTCCTGGAGGCTGCACGTGTCTGTGGCTCAAACAAAACACTAGACTATGTAACTTCTAATAATTTAACTCTTAACCATTGCAAAGAGTCACGAGAGCGATAATTCAATACAGTATCGGGTGTTTACATTACTAGACTCACTTTGCCGGTAAATATTTGCATCTGTACTTAAGTTCACCTGTTAGTTAGTGGTTACCTGTCCCCCGGAGTCACCTGTGGGTTAATTAAAGTGTCGTGGTGTTGTGTTGTGGTGCCGCCGCCCCCAGGATCACATGGCACCCTGTTGTGAGTGTCAACATGACCCGGCACTGACGCACTGGTTAGGTGAGTGTATTTTGTTTGTTTATACTACTACTACTACTACTATTACTATTACTATTTGTTATTTGAAGGAAATTTGAAGAAGCAGGCAGTAAATAGGTGAGCTGGTTAGATCGTGGAATGCTGGAGTGCCACGCTGGGGTCTTGAGTGCCAGAGCTAGTGGAGGCCTGTGGAGGTAGAGTGGACAGCAGTGTGGTGGAGTGGTGGCAGGGACTGTAGCAGGTGTGTGGCTGTGTGGTGGCAGGAGTGTGTGGGTGTGTGGGGCACCAGGGCCAGGGAGGGACGTGTGTGTGTGTGGGCACTGGGGCGGCTGTGTCCTGGCCTGAGTGGTGCTGTGTGGGGCATTACAGATCTAACCTTAGCCTGACCTGAGCTTGCTAACTTCCCAAACTACTTGTGTCTAGGCAAAAAAAAAAAAAAAAAATGTCACTTTTCCACTTTAGATAATGAAGAAACCGCAGCGAGATTAATGAAATAAGCAAATCTAGTCTAAACTAACCTAACCTTGTCCACAGAAATACCAACATTTTATTATCATCTGGCGTGGATTCTGTGACACTCCTCCAAGCCGTGCTCTAGTTAAAGAAGAAACCGCAGCGAGATTAACAAAATAAGCATATCTAACTTGAACTAACCTAACCTAATCCTCAGAAACACTAATGTCACTTCAGTGTTATCTGGTGTGGCTTCTTGGGGGGGAACAGGGAGGGTGCAGGACAGGGAGAGTGGTGCCAACAGGGTGACAGGCAGGTAGGGAGGTAATCTGGATTTTGTATGGCTCACAAGTTTATGAAGTAAGGCCTTCTTTCGTTATCCACAGGGCAAGGTAGACACACCCATGGCTAAAAGGAAAAAGTGTGAATATTAGTGTTGCCCTTAAGAACACCCCGGGTCCCTAAAGCCTTGATGAAGTGAAGAAAACTGCACATTGGTTATGAATATTTAATTTATTGATCATCTTAAAAAAAACAAAGAAAAAAACAATGAACACGGGTAGTTTGCCTCTCATTAGCGCCTTTGTTACTTAAATTTATGGTCAGCAATCCATTTAAATGTGAAGCTGTGGTTAATGAGGGGTGAATGCACAGTAAAGCCTCATTAATTCAGACACTTGAGGTAAAGAGAATGACATGTACAGAGGAAGGTGACATGTACAGAGGAAGGTGACATGTACAGAGGAAGGTGACATGTACAGAGGAAGGAAGGTGCTGTGTGCTGTGTGAAAACCTCATTGAATCTACACAAGTGGGACGTGTATGAGCTGGAGGGGTGACGGATACCATCACGCTGCAGGAGGCTTACTCAGCACCCTGGGGCAAGGAATTAAATCCAGTGCTGAGTTTGGATTAATGAGATTTCTGTTTAATTTGAGTTGAGCTTCCCTCGATTTGTCTAATTTAGCAGTAGAGTACTAAGGGGAGGAGTAAGCACACACACACACACGCACACACACACTTCAGATAAAAGTGTGTGGGGTTATAAAATAATTTAGTTTCAATTTCTAAGCAACTTTTCATCAAATTGTAAACAAACTGTCTCTTTATCAGCTGAATGAATTGACTCAGGTGCAGAGTGAAGAGGAGTGTGTGTGTGTGTGTGTGTGTGTGTGTGTGTGTTCACATATGTATGTATTTACCTGAGAATCACCTGTGCTATGAAAGTAAAAGAGACAGACAGACTTATCAGGCATACTGATGAATAATTTAATTAACCACATGAAAATGAAATATTTATTTCTGAATGGTCTGAAAATATACTTAAGAGAAAATAGCAATGATAGATTAATTGATGATGGTGGTGGTGGTGGTGGTGGTGGTGATAGTGATGGCAATGGTTAGTTAAATTGTGATTAATTCCTTTTCTTTCCTTCTCAGGGGGTGGGAGTGCATAGGAGAAGAAGGAAAAAGAGGAGGAGGAGGAGGAGGAAGAAGAAGGAGGAGGAGGAAAGTGAGGAAGTGAAGAAAGAAAAGAGGAAAACCAGAAGAAAGAACCACTACTACTACTACTACTACTACTACTACTACTACTACTACTACTACTACTACTGCTGCCGCCGTCACCATGGAGTTGCTGAAGAGGATATTCTCGGCCTTGTTCTACGGGCTGTGTTCGTTCCTCATCATGGTGATCAACAAGATGGTTCTCACCACATACAAGTGAGTCCTCCAGGCTTCTGGTTTTGAGTTTTTCACGTAATTTATTTATTTATTTATTTATTTAT
>NC_087187.1:1207500-1240000 GCF_035594125.1 Scylla paramamosain
TTCACTCCTTCCATGACTCTCACACCTAATTCTTCTCTCCACACCCTTAGGAATGACTTGTCCTTCGATACCATTGGCTACTTCTTTGTGCTGACCAACAATGTGTTCACGGCGGGCACTGGTGTGTACGTCAAGAAGAAACTGGAGAGCAAGGAGCTGGGGAAGTACGGCCTGCTCTTTTACAACTCCCTCTTCATGCTGCCCTTTGCTACCATCTTCTGCTGGATCAATGGGGACTTCCTGAAGGTGTGTGGATGAGCGAGGATGTGGGTTTATGTGTGTGTGTGTGTGTGCGTAAGTAATTTAATTTATTGGTGTTCAGGAATCGTAATTAAGCATAGATTTAATACTGGAATGCCATTGTTTTGTTGTGTGTGAGTGAGTGAAAGAGAGAGAGAGAGAGAGAGAGGCAGGGGGGGGCGTTTCTATGTATTAAATATATACAAAATGCCGCAGTGGGCCTTTTGTTGTTTATGAAGCCTTTTTTTTCTTCCTCACTGGACCCTTATTTTCTTCATGCCCTTTATTTTATTTTCCCTTGCTTTTCTTACCCTTTACTAGCACCACTCGCATAAAAAAACAGTAAAAGACTCAACTCCACTCCACCACCACCCTAACCTAACCACCCCTTCCCTTTTCAGACATGGGAGTACGAGGGATGGAAGAACCCAGCATTTGTATGTCAATTCATGGTGTCCTGCATCATGGGGTTCGTGCTCATGTACTCAGTGATGGTGTGCACGCAGTTCAACTCAGCCCTCACCACCACCATCATTGGCTGCCTCAAGAACATCTTCATCACCTACCTGGGCATGATCATCGGCGGGGATTACGTGTTCTCCTTCTATAACTTTGTGGGACTCAATATTAGGTGTGTTCAGGTCCTCTCTCAAGAAACTAGTGGGTCATTTGGGGGGGTGGCAGCATTGAGGTGTGTCTATCTCTACGTGAGGGGATTACATCTTCTGTGGTAATAATGGGTGGGTGTCTGGGTCCTCTTGTAGCGCGTTAGTGGGTCATTTCGCGGTGGCAGTGTTGGGATGTGTCTGTGTCTCTTGCAGCACTGTGGTAGATATTATATGTGCTGGGACTGTGACTTTGTGAGGCTCATTATCAGGTTTGTGCTTAATTTCAGGTGTGTCTCTCTCTTAGGACACTAGATTTTGGGGGTGTTTTGCAGGGTTTTCAGTTTATGTGGTAAGATAGTTGATATCACACATGCTGTCATTACTACTACTACTACTACTACTACCAGCAGTAACTCCTCCTCCCAACATTTCAATACCATGGGCAGAATAATCTTCTTTATAGCCTTTTTGGTTCCCTTAGACCAGATAAATAAAAAAAGAAAGATAAAAATACCACCACCACCACCACCACCATCATCCACACATAGGCAGCATCAACTACACATCTTTCAACCTTCCACCTTTTATTCTTAACATTATTATGAACACTTATTATTATTGCTTTTACCACCACCACCACTACTGCTACTGCTACTACAACTACCACTAACCCCTCTTTATTGCAGCATTGTCGGCAGCATCATCTACTCCTGGGTGACGTTCAGACAGAAGGAGGCACCCAAGGTTGACACACTGAAGCCAGCTGCCCCTGCCACAACGGTATAGTGGTAAATGATTGGTGGGGCAGAGCGGTGAGTCCCGACACTCCCTTGGCTGTGCATGCTGGACCCCGGTGGCTGGTCTTACCGAACCTTCCCTCACGCACCGACTCTCTCTCTCTCTGTCTGTCTCTCCTTACGTCTTGAAAGATTTGTAGTATTTTGTTGGTTTCATGATTTATTTATTTTTTTATTTATTTTTTTCTTATGCACAGTCTGATTTTTATGATTTTTGTGGATTTTATTTCACTTTTTGCCTTTTTTATGCACGATCACTCATCTTCGGCTTTTGGAAATTTTTTAGATGTATTTTTGTTTTTTTTGTGATTTTTTTTTTATTGATTATTTGCTTTATTTATCAGATTTGCAAGTGCACCTTTCCCACACTTTCTTTTACCTTGTGTGATTTAAACAAATTTTTGCATTGTTTTTATTCCTCATGTTTCTTTTCTTTGTTTTCTTTCCATAATTTATCCCTACTTTTCCTTTTTTCAATGTTTTCATGCTTTTTCTTTGATTTCTTTTAGTATTTTTATTTCTGTTCTTCCTTTTCTCTTTTTTTCATATTTTCCTGCCCTTTAAATCTCACTCTTTATCTCTATCTATCCACCACCACGTCTTCCTCCTTGCCTTGTCTCCTTCCTCCCATCTTTCCCTGCCTTTCAAACCCCTATCTCATGTAGTCTCTCCACCACCACCTCTTCTTCCTTGCCTTGTCTCCTTCCTCCCATCTTTCCCTGCCTTTCAACCCTCTATCTCTTATGTAGTCTCTCCACCACCACCTCTTCCTCCATGCCTTGTCTGTATCTTCCCATTTTTCCCTGCCGTTCAACCCTCATCTCTCATGTAGTCTCTCCACCACCACCTCTTCTTCCTTGCCTTGTCTCCTTCCTCCTAACTTTCCCTGCCTTTCAAGCCCCCATCTCTTGCAGTCTGTCCACCACCACCATCACCACCATCACTTCCTCCTTGTATTGTCTCCTTACATCTTCACTCAGGAATAAAAACATAATGGCCCATCCAGATCCAACTGTTTACGTGTCTCTTAGTAGATCAGCACTTGATTTACGAAAGCCACAGTTGAGTGAGGGAAAGATTACGACTATACAAGATCAAAATTTGTTGGATTCTCAACCAGTACTTAATTTCTGAAGGCCATGGTTGAGTGAAGGAAATGTTTTAGCAATGCATGATTAAAAACATCATATTCTCAGCCAATACTTGTCTTACGAAGCACAGAGTCGAGTGAAGGGAAGATTTCAACTATGCACGATAATTTCTGAAGGCGACAGTTAAGGAAATATTTTAGCTATGTACGATTAAAATGTCAGATTCTCAGCACAGAGTCACGTGAAGGGAAGATTTCAACTATACAGATCAAAATATGTTAGATTCTCAGGCATTACTATATTCACGAAGCCTGCTATCAAACCACGTCATTCTTGGCCAGTGCTCAATTTACAAAGGCCACAGTTAAGGGAAGGTTTCAAGCTGCACAGTACATAACTTTTTTTTTTAGTCAAGGTTGTGAAGAGTTGTATGTACTTGAGTATTGCTAATTCTGGTGAAGGGACTTACTGCTCTTGCCTTGCTCTCTGTCTTGTCACCCTTCACCCTGTGCGCACCTCATTCTCATGTGGTTCAATTCACACTGACTAAACTTTATAGACTTAGGACTGTCAGGGAAAGTATTTTAGTTTTCTTTCAGTTGATTTCTTGTTAAAAATTTTCCCATAGCATGATCAGGAAAGAAATGACTAAATATTTTCTTTTCATCCAAGTGTATCTCATTTCTTGTTAAATTTTCCATTGCCTAATTAAAAAAAAAAAGAGGAATTAAGATATTTTCATTTTATTTAAGTATATTTGACATCAATATGCAAATCAGGTACAGAGCAGTCAGGAAAAGACACCAGATACCTTAATTTCATCAATGTAAACACTTCCTTACAAACTTACTCTAGAACCATTAGATAAAAGACACTAGGACACTTGCATCTCATCTATGAATACCTTTTGTCTACATACACTCACATTCCTTTTATCCCATCAACACATCATGTCTCTCCATCAAACACCATAGGAAACTTTCTCTCTGGCCCAGATTCAGAAACACTGCTCTCTCACCACAACTATTTTCAACACCTTTACCCTTTAATAGCATAGAAATATTGTTAATCTATCACTAAAATCATGTTTCACCCTTTAATAGCATAGAAATCTGGTTAATCTGTCACTAAAACCATAGAAACACCCATAAAAACCCATGCAACTTCCCCATAGGATACTTTCTCTGTGGCCCATATTCAGAAACAGCTATTTTCAACATTGTTTCACCCTTTGATAGGATAGAAATCTTGTTAATCTGTCACTAAGACCATAAAAAACACCTTTAAAAACCTGTGCAACTTCAACTAGTCAGGTAGCAGAGGAACAGCACAGAAACGTTTCAGAATATGGCCTTGTATACACTCACATCACTGTCATCCCATCAAGACATCACATCCCTACTGAACACCATAACAGAGATAACAGCATCCCTCACTCTTCCAGGCAACACAGAAGAGAAGCATGTGGGTATGACTACACACGGCCACCCAGAGACGCGTCACCTCCTAGCTGTCACCTTATGTTCACCTGGGTAATGGTCACTTCCCCCACACACATGAATTCTGCGTGTTCCGAGAGAGGCCTCTACTTAATGCTATAGGCAGTGGAAGAGTCCTGGAATGTGTGGCTGAGGAAAGGCTGGGGCTGGAAGGGTGTTGGGGTAATGGACTGTTGGGCTTTGGTTTGTTAGTGTTGGAGGAAGTGTGTAAGTTTATTGGAGTGTGTTGAGTTTGTTGGCAGAAGAGAAGCTGGAAGGTGTAGGAGTTTGTTTAGTTTGTCGATGATAGAAGAGATGAAGGAGGTTTAAAGTCTGTGGATGAAGTTTTGTTAGGGCTAGAGGAAGTGCAGAAGTTTATTGGAGTGTGTTGAGTCTGTTGGCAGAAGAAGAGCTGGAAGGTGTAGGAGTTTGTCAAGTTTATTGTTGATAGAAGATCTGAAGAAATTTTGGAGTGTAGTTGAAATTTGGGGCAAATGAAAAGAATCCATGGGAAATCAAAAAAAGAGAGAAGGAAGAGGAGGAGAAACAGAATGACAAAGTAAGTGTGTTGAGTTTGTTGTTGAAGGAGGAGTTAAAAGTTTGCTGGAGGAACTGGGACTGTTTATTGTGTGGATTGGACCTGTCAGTGGAGAAGAAGCTGGCGTGTTGAAGAGAGCAGTTTGTGTTTGTGTTGTCAGTAAGGAAACACCAAGAGGCACCCTGCTGTTGTCCTCAAGTCTTGTGGCAGTGTCGCAGTGCAGGGACGTGTTGACTTGCACCTTACACATTTACCGTGGATGTTTCCCGCACTTGTGTCAGCATTACTTTATTTATTAGCATATCAGAGTGTGACAGGAGATGGGACAACTATGGCAGACTGGCAGGGAAAGTTTGCAGACTGAGGATATGTTCAGTAATGGCATAAAATTGTGTTATTCCATTTGCCCTGCCATGAAGTTATAATTGCCCTGTGCACTATGGTCTGGTTTTCACCCATGCTGTCATCTCTCAGTACCGGTGCAATCAACATGTCCCTGCCTGGAGTCGGACGCCATATGTGTGTGATGAGAAAAAATAAAGTTGTGATAATTTTTAAGAACAGCTGGTGCGTTGAGGAGTTCAGTGGTGGTAGCTTGATGCAAGTTATTTAGCTCATAAGGTCTTGAGAAGTATTTTTATATTGCTCAATTCATGTTTCGAGAATGGAGCTTTTTCTTTTTTTAGTTTGTGTGTGTGTGTGTGTGTGTGTGTGTGTGTGTGTGTGTGTGTGTGTGTGTGTGTGTGTGTGTGTTGGTAGGTCTCTGTCTGTTTTTTGTGTGTGACCTGTTTGTTGGAAGTTGTGTTGGAAGTGAGTTACCGGTGCCCTGTCAGTCTTATTATTCTCATCACTGCACTCTTTTCCTCTCTCAGGATGTTTCTCGCTAGTTTCCACAGGCAATCAGGACAGATGTATTTATTTTTATGTATTTACAGTATGTTGATTTGAGGGAGTGTGCACGTGAGTGAGTGACAAGACAAGACAAGCAGTTCATAGCAGTACTGTAATCTTGGTCAGAAGTCACGGTTTTCTCAATACTGGTTCACTTGTGCTGCGTGTGAGGAAGTGTGCATAGTGTGTGTGTGTTTAGTGAATGACAGACTTCCATTCAATGTTTTTACTCACTCAAATACTGGTTCATGTTTGCTGTGTGAGAGAGGAAGTGTGCATTGGCTTAGAATGACCTAGTGAATGGCTGACACACTTCCATTCATGATAGTTACACACAATCTCCTCAAATACTGGTTCATGTTGCTGGATCTGTAAGGAAGTGTGCATTGACTAATATACCCTTCAAATACTGGTTCTTATTGCTGGATCTGTAAGGAAGTATGCATCGACTCCAAATGGTCTAGTGAATGGCTGACACACTCCCATTCATGATAAACTTCAACACACTCCTCAGATACTAGCTTACATGTATTCAGTCTGTGAGGAAGTGCACACTGTCTGAGAACCATGTAGTGAATAGGTGATATTTTCATTCAGAGTTCAGCACACACTCCTCAAGCACTGGTTCACATGTGCCGTGTCTGGTGTGTCTGGTGCATTGGCTCAGGTCTTGAAATTTTCCTGTAGTGTTTGAAATGTCTCGTTGTGAAGGGTGGTGCACTTGTTGGTGTGTTGTGTGTGTAGCAGACCAGTGTGTGGTGTAGGTGTGGTTGTGATGTGATGGTGAACTGTGATTTACAAACAAGTTATCTGTTTTATTAATGCAGTGGTGATTTAGAAATTAGTTGTCGGTTTAATTAGGACTGCTACTAATTGGTCATGATAGTTGTGTTGCTTAATAGATATTCAAATTCTTTTATGTAGATTTTGAGTCACACATTCATGACCTAGGGAAAAGCACAAAATGATTATACGTTTCCCATTATTTTCTTCGGGTAATTTGTTTTTTTGGTAGATTTTGTCTCATATACACACATTCATCATTCACAACACAGGCAAGAGCACAAAGGCACTGTATACTCTCAACCTAGTATGTTTGTAAACCACAGTTCACTCAAGTGTGTGCCTGGACCATCATGACTCCAGGGCATTTGTGGTGCTGTGACTCCCAAGGCAAGCTGTCAGTTTGGGGCATTATAGGGCATTCTCTCAACACTTACTAATGCAGGTCTTGTCTCTTTGCTCTTCAGTCTCCATGGCATGATTTGTGATGCATTGCAGGGACTTACTCCCCCAGCCATAAGTTCTTGGCATCTTATAACTTGTAATATTCCTTGTTATCTTCCAAGCAAAGAAATTGGTTAGTTCTCTGGTTGTGATCTGTCAGTATTTATCACTTCTTGCACTCCATTCTATCAAGGAACTGAGGATGACACATTCTCGGTCATCATTAGTTAGCTCATTGAGGTGCCATATGATCGATCTCCCTGCCTTCCCCTCAACATAGCATCACCCAACACCAACACAGTGAAACACCCACACATAAGACCCAAACATCCACACTCATATCCACATATACAGACTCACACACACACACACACACACACACACACACTCTAGATAACCATACCACACACACATGCACTTCTACACAGACGTGTGTACCCAGACGCACACACTTATTCCCAGAGACAAAATTAAATTAACCCTTCCCCCCCAACAAGCAATAATTAGGAAACGGCCTCCTCTACTTACCTTAATTTGTAAGTGTTCTTTCATCTTGGCATTTACCTTTTGGTGCATTGATGTGTGTGCCTAGCAGAGGGGAAGACCTGCACTGTGTAAATTTTTATACATTATCTGTTGACCAATTATTTAAGATTTTTATACTATTTTCAATTAATTTTGCATTATTGTATGTGAAATGTTAACTTGATTGCAGCAACTGAGTGACTGTGTGTGTGAGGAGAGAGAGGTACTTAGAAAACCATTAGGTAAGGGAGGATGAGGATTGGTAAGAAGGGGGTGAGGAGAGAGAGAGAGAGAGAGAGTGTGTGCTGCTGCTTGGTAAGGGAAAGAATGTGTTGTAAGATTGTGTGCTTGACTAAAAATGGTTGGTAAGGGAAGAATCTTGAACTCTAATAAGATAAAAGTTTAATTACTCAGTACATGATATTTTAAGCATACAAGTTTTTTTCCCACTTTGGTGCTGCCATCACTGTAGGTTTCCTTGAGGCTCCTGAGAAGCAGCAACAGCAGTACTTTTGTTTGTAAAGTTAGAGAGCTCTCATTCCATCCATTCTCTCTCTCTCTCTCTCTCTCTCTCTCTCTCTCTCTCTCTCTCTCTCTCTCTCTCTCTCTCTCTCTCTCTCTCAGGCCCCACAGGATGTCCCCCCACAGTATGTTTACAAACCCACAGCCTCTCAATAAAATAATCCCTAAATTCTCCCCCCCTGAGAAAAGAAAAGTAAAAGAATCAGGCAAGATGTGCTGCTGCTGCTGCTGCTAACCTATGAAGTGAAGGAACTTATTTTAATGTATTGAGAAACTTAATAACCTGCAGCTCTAATTGACTTTATCTCTGTTGCTGTAATGTATAGGATAGGACAGTGGGAGAGGATGATAATGAATGAGGGTGTGTGTGTATTGTATAATTACTACTAGGCCGTTACTTAATTATTTCACCATCTCTATTGCCAAGTTCTTTACCAGCCAATAATAATGATTAAGTTATTTCACTTCCCTGCAAAGAGGTTTCATGGACATTGACTCAGCAATTTCTAAGAGTGAACACCATAATGATCAGGGATGCTGTGTGTATTATATAACTTAACTACAATTAGGATCTGTAGCACGTGTGTAAATATGTTAAGTGCTGTGTGTGTGTGTGTGTGTGTGTGTGTGTGTGTGTGTGTGTGTGTGTGTGTGTGTGTGTGTGTGTGTGTGTGTGTGTGTGATGTACATTTTTTTGTCAGGACCAAGTGTCATATTGCATTTTATTTATTGCATATTTATTGTTGGGGTTTTTAGGTGAGAAAAAGTGATGAACTGTGTGTCTGTCCTTCCTTCTCCTGCCATCACAAGCAAGGCTTCTCGTGTGGCAGTCAGTATTCAACGACTCTAAATTGGTTTTCATGTTGCTTGATAAATTGGTTTTCACGTTGTCTTGTCAAGCATCTAAACACTATGATATGCAAAGTAGTTAATGTCTTGTAAAAAATATAAAAACTAGTGAAAAGTGTTTTTGTGCAATTATCAGTTTATCTTGTAGTTTTTTGCACAAAGTTTGAAGTTTTTAAGAAATAAAAAATATTTTGTCATCGTCTATCCATTTCCCTGACGAGGCTTAACCCTTAAGGAAGAAATCACAGGATACAAGATCTAATTCCCTC
This sequence comes from Scylla paramamosain, assembly GCF_035594125.1. NCBI lineage: Eukaryota > Metazoa > Arthropoda > Malacostraca > Decapoda > Portunidae > Scylla > Scylla paramamosain. Next base: position 1,216,536 of record NC_087187.1, read on the forward strand.
TAATACTGGCACACACACATACTTACTCCCCTCCCTCTCATACAAAACCCAAATATACCCCTCTCAATTTCACAACATACCCTCTTTCTTATAAACTCACCCTCACTCACCCAAAACCTACATACCTCACACACACACACACACACACACACACAATCATCGAATGACACCATACCGCTTGAAGATAGGCGAGGTGAAAGCGCCCACACACTCCACTGCCACCACAGTGTTCACAACAGGGGAGTGTATCTTGATCTGGCGCATGTGAGTGTCTCGGCCATTCTGGTGGTTGGACAGCACTGCAATCTGGACCATGTAGGTGCGGATGGGCCTCTCCTGGATGTCCTTGAGGGGTATGAGCAGCCAACCACTCGGCTCATGTAAGTCCACCACCTCTATCTCCTGCAGGTCGTTGAAGTGAGTCCCACAGCGAATGGAGATCCTGGAATGTGTGTTTGATTATACAGGGAGAAAATGTACAGACTGATTAAACCATAACCATAAAGGGATGAAAGATAGACTCTGATGGTGTCTGTAGCTTCTAACAAGAGACAAATTAAGTCCTGTCTCCTACTGGTCCTTCCTGGTTCCTACTGGGTTCTGCTGGTTTGTGTTGGGTCCACTTACCTGCTTGGGGTGTAGCTCTCATCAGCCTTGTAGTCCGCATAGATCCACACGTCCTGTATGGTTGTCTTGCGGCGGAACTGAATGTTGACAAGGTGAGGCTGTGGCCCATCAGACTGCCAGTAAGTGTCCAGGCAGTCATCCCTCAGCTGCTCCACACCAAACCCTGAAGGAGAGGGAATGGTAGCTCAAGAAACACCAAGAGGATGAATATGTGACAACAAAAATTAACAGAGGAGGAAATGAAGGAAGGAAGGAAGTTAAGTACAATGAAAAAATGCAGGAGGAAGGACTGTGACTCATATTAAAATTCATGAGTAAAGAAAAGGATAGAAAAGGTTATCATCCTAGTTTACACATGGAGATAACCCACAAGTGCCTCTTACAACATTAGAGATGCAAAAAGGTCTTTCAACATAGATGACAATGGAATGAGGCAAGACTGACACACTGACAATGACTCAACACTCTGCTCAGGCTCATCAACTCTCCACACAATAAAAGAATCTAACACAATTTTATAGCAGGATTTTGGAAGATGAAAACTGCCAGGTAAATGAGGTAAATGAGTAAATGATCTAATAATTCTGGTTTCTCAACTCAGCACAAACATCTTTGCACTATAAAATAGTCTAGTGGAAATATTGCTGGATTTTTTTAAAGCCAGCACTGCCAACTGAGTACTCGAGTTGTCAGAAATTTATCAGCTGCCGTCATCTCACCTGGCTTGCAAGAGGAGAGTGACCACACCGCCTGGTTGCCCACCTCCCTCACCCGGCCCGACCTCTCCTCTCGCCCCGGGTCAGGTTCCTCGCCCGACACTCGCACCGTGCTGTTCAGGGACATCATCTGCATCTGTAAGGCAAGGTGTTAGGGTCAACACACACACACACACACACACACAGCTTTCTATACAGTATTGAAATCTTATTACAGTGCATTTTTTTTGTTCCCTACCACCTTCTCTCTCTCTCTCTCTCTCACCTCACTTTCCCCTCACAACCTCGCTCCTCGTGCGTGTTCCTCGTGACATTCACTGACAAGAGTTCTGTGAGGTACTTGTGAGAGCTGCCGCCTGACCCGCCTCTCTCTCTCTCTCTCTCGCTCTCTCTCTCTCTCTCTCAAATGTAAACATTCCCTCTCCCTCTCTCTCACTTTGACAAATGACAAACACGTGGCGCAGTTTCCTACTTATTATTATTTTTATTATTATTATTATTATCATTATTATTATGGCTATCATTAACCCGTTTTAAGAAACCCCCTTCGCTCTCCAACCACGACTATCTTCCAAGACCACAGAGATGATAAGTTCTCAAGTGTGTTTTAAGGGGGCATATCAGCTTTTTACCCAATTTTCACTGAAATTCATTGTCATTGATTTTTTCTTATTATAGAGGTGTCTTAATGCTAAGTTTCCGCCATCCCAATGTGATGGCGATATTTGCTTAATATATATATATATATATATATATATATATATATATATATATATATATATATATATATATATATATATATATATATATATATATATATATATATATATATATATATATATATATATATATATATAAAGGCTAATTTAAGGCATCTTCAGAAACGCATTTTCCGAAGCATTCCTTTCGCGCATGTCTCCTGGGAGCCTCAGAACCCTCCAGGTATATTATACTCCTGCTGCAAAAAATCTGCCCTGTATGATTACTTTTACCCAATTGACAATATCACAAGACCTGGAAGACCAGCTATTCACTTCTAAATACCATAAACCTCAAGTAGCACGTGGACAACATACACAAACATCAGCAGCACTTCATTTTAACATCTACTTGCCACTCAAAGGAACTTTTCAACATTATTTCTTCGTCAAGAGACACGCGCATCCAACCTCACATCCTTCCTGCAACTGAGGACGTGGCGAGTCAGTCCCAGCCAGGCGCGAACCAGTGACACTTCTCAAACCAGTGAACCAAAGCACTTAAAAATGAATAAATGATTGAAGTCTTTATATTAACCAGTTTTTATTATTTATATGTACAGATATATATAAAAATATGACCCACAATGCATTTCGGGGATAGGAGGGCTGGTGAGGGGTTAAAATATATGTAACTGAGGAGGAGAGGAGGGAGTGAAGGAAGAGAAAGGAAGGAGAGTGAAAGAAGATTGGATAATGGTACTATGGTTTATTAAGACGAGTAGAAGTTTGTAGAGAATATATGATGGTATAGATATAATAGTAGTAATAGTAATAGTGGATAGTGACAGTGACATCTATGATAAATATCTCCTGTTTGTATGTATGTATGTACGTGTGTGTGTGTGTGTGTGTGTGTGTGTGTGTGTGTGCTAAAAAGAAAAGGAATGTAATGTTGGAGTATCATAACTGATACACACACACACACATAATAATAATAATGATAATAATAATAATAATAATAATAATAATAATAATAATAATAATAATAATAATAATAATAATAAATTCAACATCATATTTAAGTTATTTTCATTACATGCATTTCTTCCTTTGTTCCTCCTCCTCTTCTTCCTCTTCCAACTACTGTTAACCCTCCTACTCCTCCTCCTCCTCCTTGACGTCATTTTCCTTGCTTCTATGTGACGCAGTTGTTGACACTGGCTCCCTCATCTATACAATTATATACAGGGATAAAATTACAGTATTAAGTTGCGTATACCTTGTTATGTATGGATGTATGGATGGTTAAGTTGTATATATACTAGCTTATGGTACACACACACACACACACACACACACACACACACACACACACACGGGCACATTAAATTGATTCTATATATAAAAAGAGGAAATATACATTCATACATACATACATACATACATATATACATGCTGTACATACTACATACGAGGAAAAAACAATATATGGGCATTTTTAAGACAATATAACAAATTCTCTCTCTCTCTCTCTCTCTCTCTCTCTCTCTCTCTCTCTCTCTCTCTCTCTCTCTCTCTTAATACATTACTGGTACAAGTCTAGTCAGGGAGTACAAAAAAGAGAAAAGAAAGATAATAATAATAATAATAATAATAATAATAATAATAATAATAATAATAATTTTTGAACTGCGTGGCCTGCAAGTAATCATAGTCGAGTTATGACAGAGTGGTTAACAGTCTTTCACTACAGAGGTCACTGTGTTAAATATACAAGGTAGACAGACTGCTAGTTAAGACTGTTTTGTTAATATTACCTCATTCCAACATTATATCGAGAGAGAGAGAGAGAGAGAGAGAGAGAGAGAGAGAGAGAGAGAGAGAGAGAGAGAGAGAGAGAGAATACGTACCAGTAACAATCAGAACAATACCAAAACTACAACATTATTAGCGAGAGACAATTAGCAAGAAAGAAAGAAAAAAAATATTAACAAACAAATACGAACGGCCCCCGCATTATGCATCATTTTGACACTGAATTATTAACAGCTATTTGAAAGCACTGTTGGTTACTAAGTACGTGATTGGCTAACTGGAATGGGCAATGTTACAGTAATTTAAATATTGTCAAGATGTTTATTAGACTTTTCTTCTCCCAACTCTGACTTTTAATAATAGTGCGATTAATTATTATTATTATTATTATTAGTAGTAGTAGTAGTAGTGGCGGTAAAAGTGGTGGTGGTAGTTATTGGTTGTAGTAGTAGTAACAGCAGTAATAGTACACCTTATATAAAATACCGTACATTTTTTATCCCTACATTGTACATTGAAGCGCATTAGTAGTCCCGTTGAGACTTAACACTAGATGCATTGCAATATATAGGTATTCCGTATACATTTGTTAGCAGCATTATTACCAGCATTATATTGGCTCTTGTCTTCCTGTTTTTTTCTCCTCTTATATAGTGTTAGTCAGGCATAACCTCTCTCTCTCTCTCTCTCTCTTACTCAGACATGTAAATTGATAGTTAAGAGGAAAGGTAGAAAGATGAATGGATAGATAGGTGGATAGATAGACAGATAGATAGATAGACAGGCATCATTCATTCAACTACTAAAAATATGCTCTCTCTCTCTCTCTTTCTCTCATAAAATTATCTGAGTTAATAGAATAGTGTGTATATACATAACAATTATTGCCTTAAAACTACACACACACACACACACACACACACACACACACACACACTCTGTTATTATTATTATCATTTTTATTTTTTTTTATTCACACCTTTTCTCTCTCTCTCTCTCTCTCTCTCTCTCTCTCTCTCTCTTGATTTCACCTCTTATCTTCCTTCTATTCTAGTATCACCTCTTCTCCCCAGACACACCACATCCCAATTTGTGTCATTCCCTCATTATCATCATTATCATCATATATTCACAGCTTCTCTCACTTGATTCCACCTCTTATCTCTCCTCTGATCTCTTTTTTCTCTCTCCATTTCATCTCTTTTAATCTAATATCACTTCTATTTTCACACACACACACACACACACACCATATCTCGCCTTGTCTTCCTCTGTACACTCTCTCTAATTCAAGTTTCCAATCAGTTTTAATCTTATGGACGCCTTACATACATGGAGCTTAATTTATTATTGTTATCTAGGCTATTATTACAAGTTATCAATTTGTATACCTTGTTATGTATGGATGTATGGATGGTTAAGTTGTATGTATCTCAAAACATCATATTGAATCACATTTAGTTCATTTTTTCACTGTCACTACACTCTTCCTAACTTCTACTTTGATATAATCTTATTTACAGCACTACAGCACCTTGTTTTTTTTAATTTATAATAGTTAATTTCTTGATGGCTAGTTATATACAGTTTTCTTGGCCATTCAACCTCATTCACAACTCACAGAAGATTGTACCACTCTCTCACCTTTCTGGCAATGTCTCCTTCACTTTGACAACCTTCCAAGGCACTCAAAATCTTATTCACAACTCACAAAAGATTACAGGCACTTTTCACCCTTTTTCATAAGTTACTTTCACTTCTACAACCTTATAAAGCATTCAAAACCTCATTCACAACTCACAGAAGGTTATTGGCACTCTTTAACCTTTTTCTCACAAATTTTCTTCACTACTACAACCTTTCAAGGCACTCATAACCTTCCCCACAACACGTAAGCTATAAAGACTTAACTAATCTTTTGTGTAAATCATTTCCTTCACTGCTACAACCTTTCAAGCCACTCACGTGGCCTCAAAACACACAGAAAAGGTTATAAATATTTCCTACACACCTAAACACTTCCTAAACTGCCTTTCAACCTTTCAAGACAATCACATGGTCTCAAAAGCACACAGACAAGCTTATGAATTCATTCTAACCTATTATTTGAGGCATAGAGGCATAAAACAGGTTATCAACACTCCTTAAACTCTCTTGTAGCCTTTCAAAACACACATAAGCTTATATACAATTCTTAAACTTCCATCCAGCTTTCAGAACACACACATAAGCTTATATACAGTTCTTAAACTCCCTTCCAGATTTCAAGACAATACACACAGCTTCAAAATGCACAGGAAGGCTATTACTGAGGCACACAGAGGCTTAAGGAAACACTCGGCACTTGGGGCATTGCAAGGACAGCTGCATAGGAGGGTTTCAGATAAATGAGATCGCATTATATTCATATCTAACTTGGCATTATGTTTGAGCATTGATAATTGTATTTGTTCCTTAACCAGTTGGAGTTATGTTAGTTAGGGAAGGCTGTAGTTAAGTTAAGTGTGGGTATATACTTATAGGGAGAAAGAATTAGATTGATAGGTATTGATAGGTTAGGTTCATGTATGTCTGTTTGTCCCTAACTGTACTTCTATTCTGGGAGCTATATTGGTAAAGGGAAGGCTTGGTTACAGTACAGCTTAGGATAATTCAGTTCTGGACTTTCTCCTCTTAGTAGTGGAAGGTGTGATGATAAAAGGAAGTGTTTGGTTACAGAACAGTTAAGTGATTGAGAATAGAATAACTTAGCACTTTCTTCCCTAACTAGTCGAGGTTATGGTAGTAAAGGAAGACTTGGTTACATGAAGAAAGAGAAGAACAGGTACAAGAATACTAAGAAAAAAGAAAATAGAAAAGAAAAAAAACTGTTATTTCCTTCTAGTACAACACGCAAAGGTAGAAGTGAACGGTGAATGACTGCCAGGGGTTACAGCAGCAGACAATTATAAAGTTTGTGTATTAGTTTCAGTCTTCAGTGAGGTTATAGCACAGTAGTGTGGGTATATATTGAGAAGTGAGTGAGCTAGAACAGAGTATTGACAGGGTTCATGCATTTGTTTTTAGTCTTCGGTAAAGTTGAGGGTTCTCCGTAAGTGCTCGTGTTACTTAGAAGGGACACAAGGCTAAGGTCTGTCTTAAGTACCTGGGTTAGTATGAGTACCTGTGTTACTCCAGAAAAGGTACAGAGTTAAGGATTCTGTCTTAAAGCTTTGCCTCATCAGCTTGGACAGGTTTAGTAAGTACCCTTGTTTTGTGTTAATACTTTCACCCATCACCAGGGACAGTGTCGGTACTTGCACAGTCTCAGTTAAGAATACGAGGATTCTGATAGCTGGCAAGTACTTTCCTTCATCAGTACAGACGGTATTAGTAAGAAGTAAGTACCTATGTTTTATCTAAGTACTTTCCTTAGGGCATTATCACCACCTGCATTGCTTCAGTTCAGAATACAAGGGTTCAGTTACCAGGAAGAGTCACAGAGGTAGATCACTGTCTCTCTCTCAGCTGGTGTGTTCTGGTGTGCTGTGTGGAGGATGAGGGAGGTGTGGGGAAGGTGAGGGAGGTGTGGGAAGGTGAGGCAAGAGGCACAGAGTTAGTGTGTTGGTGTACATGGCTTAAACTCAAGGAATGGAGACTTAATTACTATCATACTTACACACATTCGTTCATACGCTTGTACAGAAAAAGGAAGTTGCGAATTTAAAAGAGGATATGATAAAATATAAGAGGAAGAGATAAAATTTGCTTGGCTTAATCTAAAAATAAAGTTAGGATACACACATATACACTCATACAGAAAAAGAAATGTACAGCTTTTAAAAGAAAATATGATAAAAGTAGTATTTAAAAAGATAGAACAAAATGCACTTTTAGTTAACCCTGTAAAAATACAATTATGTAGGAACACATACATACTCATACACACACTCACACATTTAATTACAGCATGAAAACAACATATATTGTACATGCGGTGAGCTTGCAAATCCTATTAAAATATACAACTAAACAAGAATAATCAAAACACACACACATACACACACAAAACACACCATACATACACAAAAACACCTTCAGAGCCACACTAACAGCACCTCCAATCCCCAAACCTTACCTAACACCCCCCCCATGGCAGAGCTACACCACCTGGGATTACACTTGTGTCTCCCAGGTCCCCAGAGGTCCTTTGTCAGGCCCCCAGGGGAGTCTATCCTACATACGTGTTTGTTCTGGCTCTGTACCGCTGGGATTGATATCAATAACTGTATCCCCTCGCCGGTCCTCCTCCACTATTGTTGTGTTGAGCAGGGAGCAATCTGTGGAGGTCCTCTGGCGCACTAAATGGGGGACACTAGGGTCATGTGCAGTGGTGGGGGTGCTGGTGCCGCTGGCGGAAGTGGAGGGGACATCTATGGAGCCTCTTGAAGCTGAGCGTTCCCTCAAGGGCATGGGGTGTTCCTTCAGAGACCCCCGGCGGGACTTGATAGAGGAGCTGCTGTTGCGACGCTCAAATATCTCGCGGATGTTTGGATACGAGTCATGTCTTCCGAGTTTGCCTGGAAGAGGAGGTGTGGGTGTGAGTTAGTGAAAATAGTGGTGTTTTGAAGGAGGAGGAGGAGGTGGTGTGGGTTAATCAAAATAGTGGAGATGTCTCTTCTTTTTATGTAAGAGGGGGACTGGTCAAGGGCAACAAAAAGAGAGACTACCATTTCCAAGGTGAAAAAGGTAGGTATGGAAGAGTAGTAGGGAGTTTGTGAGTACCTAAGTGGTGGTAAGGTTAGAAATACTGAGCCAGGAGTGAAGGAGAAGAAAATGGAGCATGGGAGGAGTAGGGGGAGGAGAGACTAAACAGACTTCAACACACACACCAGGAAAACACAAACAACTCACCAAGGAAGGTACTTGAGGGGGAGTAATAATTCACATACTCCTTGTTTGAAGCCCAGGCAGGGAATTCATTCTGCTTCACTGGCATCTGACACACCTCCTCATCCTCAGGCCTCTTCCACGGCAGCACCGCCTCTGCTAGTGTTGGCTGTGATCCATCCTCTGTGTGGGGAGGTGAGGGGTGAATGACTGAAGGGGTGAAGGTGGAAGAAGACGAAGCGAGGAAGGACTACATAGGAGTTTAAAGAGAATTATTAAGGAAGAAAAGGTTAAAGGAGTGATGGAAGTAGGAGGGAATTGGATAGAAATGTGGGATAGTGAAAAAGGAAGAAAGTAAGGTTACACAGATATTGATGGATGAATTGAGGTGCAGGATAGATAGAAGTGAAAAACAGAGGATTAACAAAGAAAGAGAGGAGAAAAGAAGGAATGATAGAAGTAGAGGAACAAATTAGAGTAAAACAAATAAGGAATAGTGAAAGAAAAAGAGGTAAAAACAAGATCATCAAACAAAGAATGAAAGGAGAAAAGAAAAGGATGATGAAAATAGAGACAGAACAACATAAAAAGAAAAAAATGCAAAAGTGAAAAAGAAAATATACAATGACAGATGAATGAGTGAGGGAGTGAAGGAGTGGCAGAGTAATCTACAGACTAACTTACCTTCACTGTTGACAATACTAAGAGCTCTCTGCAGCCTCCGTGGGTCCTGGGGCTCTCCATCTGTGGGAAGAGGACGTGTGTGAGGCAGGTTAAGGGAACAGAAAGAGAGAGAGTGGCAGGAAAGGATGTGTGGTAAGCAGTAGTGAAATTTGAGATGAAAAATTACCAGGAAACTTAACAAGATCAGCTAGAACAAGCAAGAATATGAAAATGTCGCCAAATTCAGAGATTACGTGAAAAAAACCTTGAGTGGTTTTTGGTTTTATGTCATGGTGGTGTGGGAGAAACTGACCCTGGTAGTATCTCTTCCATGGTAGTGCCATCTCTGCCATGGTGGGACCCTTTGTGCTCTGTCTCCTCTTCTCCATTATGGTCTGCTGGTCTGTGGAGGGAGAGACGGAATGAGATACGACGAAAATTTAACTTGCTTCTCTCTCTGTGGTTTATCAGGAATATGGCATGTTTGAAAGACTGTCGGTGAATGTGTATGTGTCTGTGTGTAAGTAAGTAAAGATCCATTGCTATATAACACATAAAGGTTAGACTATATGCATAACACATGAATGAACAGCTGCAGTCTGTCAAGCCAAACCTCCCTGACAGATGTTATAATTTACAAAGCGTTAGAGGACATGAACACAAAATAAACCAAAGTTGTGTGTGTGTGTGTGTGTGTGTGTGTGTGTGTGTGTGTGTGTGTGTGTGTGCATCTCACCTGGGAAAATCGGGGTGCCGTCGTCATTTACAAAGGCCGGATTGTCCTGAATGACCCGGGCAATGTAGTCTGCGGGGCAATGCACTCATCAACACCATGCAACAACAACAACAACAACAACAACAACAGTAACAATAAGATGCAAAACACTATGCTATATTTTTTTGCCACACCTCTAATGCAAACTGAAAGGTAAACTATGTAGTAACTGGAGAAGAAGAAAAAGAAGAGAAGAAGAGGACACTATATTTTCCACCTAGCCTCTAATGCAATAAGAAGCAGAAACAGAAAAGGAGGAAGAAGAAAAAGAGAGAAAAAAAAACTATGTCATTTTCTTCTCTTAATGTACAAAAAACACTGAACGAACAGTAGGTGAGTGGCTGAGTGGCTGAGTGACTGCAGAGTACCATCACTTAAAGGAACTGAGACAAGATGCTGAAATATCTGAGAACACAAGGTTTAAAGTGAGTGAGTGGGTGACAGGGTGCTAGTTAAACCATCCCTAGAATCACAAAAACACCCTTGAAAACCCTCACAGGCATATTAAACTGAGATAAGGTGCAGAAGTATCTATCATAAAAAAAACCTTGAAAACTAACTAGTGGCTCAGAAAACTAGAATCATAAAAAATCACAAACACACCCTTGAAAACTACTCAGTAACTTCTACAAGGTGACAGGAACTGAGATAAGATGAAATACCTAAGAACACAGAGCTATGAGTGAGTGGGTGAGTGGATACCAGGATGCCACCACCACCACTACCACCACCATCACCCACCTTGCTTTAGTTTGATGGCTGACCCGTTCTGCTGGAAGGCGGCTCGGTGGTCCTGGGGCGTCTTGGTCACTCCATTATCGCCCTGCAACACAACACTCCCATCAGCACACACACACACACACACACACACACACACACACACACACACACATACGTACACACATGCAACACTCACGCATACAGGTTGACTGATTCATTTATTAGAGCAGGAAACTGAGAGAGAAATATTTAAATTTGTTATAGAAGACTGAAAATTATTTAGATTTATAAGATTTAGGGAAGTTATCAGATTATATTTGATTTATAGACAAGCATGAAGGATTTATTTATTTATTTTTTTTACAAAGAGGAGTAGTTTATGAGTTTAATATTCCATTTTTTATACAAGAATTGCTCAAAAGAAAAGGAAGGATTTAATTTATTGCAAAAATCGCATTCCATTTCATACCAGATTGCCAAAATTAGGGTTATATCAGTTACAAGCAATCATAAACATTCTCTTTTTATGCAAGAAGTGATTGAAAGGAAAGGAAAACATTTGCTATTTGGTGCAAAAAAGTTACATTCAACTTTATACAAGATCACTAAACTTTGCAGAAACAGTTTATTAGTCTTAGCAGCTCTCATGAACATTAATTCTTACATATGAACTGCTTGAAAGAAAAGGCAAGATTTATTATTAGAGAATGAAAAAAAAAAAAAAAAAAAAAAAATGCATTCAGTTTTGTACAAATTCAGCAAACTTAGAAACAGTTCACAAGTGTAATCATGAACATTAAACCTTATATATAAACTGCCACACTTTCACATCTCACACCATTTACACCCCAAACTCTACCATTACATCCCCCTGCCTCACCCAAAGCTAGCGAGGCAGGGCTGGGATAAGTAATCAGGCGAGGTTATGGTGACAATTCTTCCCCCACATGCAAATAGATACCATCCACATTTGGTAAGAATTTCACCTCTAAACTAGACCTTAGGAACCTTAATTCATTCCACCATGCTGTTAATAGTGTAGGGAATGAATGAATGAAGTTTGTATTTTGGTATATCAAGGTTTCAAGAAGCTCCAATTCTGTTTCTCTGCCATGTTATAAAGTACTCTTATATTCGAAACTCAATTCAGTATTCAATTTCTGAGTGATATACGAATGGAAGAGTGAAGCTGGTATCAAGAAGAATGACGTGGTAGTACATTAGAGTTACGAGAGACAAAGAGCTGGAAGACCACGATTACGTACATTATTTAATACGTTTCTGTTTTTCCGACGTCCTGATTGATATCGGTAAGGCACATCATTCAACTTCTAGCCATGGCTGTATAGCAAAGAGTACTGCAGGATGTGTCAAAATTCCGTACGATATACATACAGTTCAGGGGGAAAATCATGTTATAGGTATGATTATTATGCGAGATTATATACATTTTAATTATGAAATCAAAAGAATGGCATATGTACAAAATAACCAAAGGAATTAGGTTTATATATACAGATCATTGGAATTCGGACCTGTGTGTAGATTAATAGTAATGAAAAAAAAGAGATACATGTACACTGTGTCGTGTTACAGTTAGTTTACCCAAAATAAACGTACTACCTATTAATTTACACCACAAAACCACATGCATATCCTCTCATTTTATTCCTCCTCCTCCTCCTCCTCTACATATCCCCATCTACTAAAGCTTTTTCTCCTTCTCCTTCTTCCTCCTTCTCCTCCTTTGCATGCATCACAGAACACAACACGGCAAGTTCGTAGCCTCATGCCTGGCTGGGCTAAACGTGTGAGGAAAAATACATTTGTTCGTTTCCTTGTGTGAGACCCGTTCTGGCTGCTGGCTAAACTAATGTATTTCAGTGAGATAGAGGAAGGAGAAGAAGGCGGAGTGATAGAAGTAGTAGTAGTAGTAGTAGTAGTAGTAGTAGTCGTAGGAGTAGTAATAGTAGTAGCAGTAGTAGTAGTAGTAGTAGTAGTAGTGGTGGTAGTAGCAGTAGTAGTCGTAGTAGTAGTAGTAGTAGTAGTAGTAGTAGTAGTAGTAGTAGTAGTAGTCGTAGTAGTAGTAGTAGAAGAAGAAGAAGTAAGGTGCATATCAAATTTGTAGTTTTTATAGGTTTTTATGTGTAATCTGTAAAAAAAATCGATAATTGTTGGCACAGAATTATGAAGAATCTCTCTCTCTCTCTCTCTCTCTCTCTCTCTCTCTCTCTCTCTCTCTCTCTCTCTCTCTCTCTCTCAGGCACACGCACAAAAGGGGTTATTAATTAATTAGAACACACATCTATAAATAAGAAGCACAAATTTAATCATGTCTGTGAAAGCGCTGACCACCGTAGGCAGTCCGTCAATGGCGCAACACTCCCATCTCGGGCACAGCATACCAGAGACCTTAGGAACACAGGCGCCTCTCGGTTCACATTATACAGACTTGCAAGCATCGTGTTGACAGAAATCACGTAAAAAAGACGTATAAACTAATGAGAAAATGGAGGCTGTAGAATTTGACTTATTGAATTGCCCTATTTTGTCCTTAAGTCTATTTACGTATATGTTAAGTGAATAATACTGGTACTTACATGTAGTTTGTCTTTGTTTTTACTCCTGACTTTTAATACAGAACCTGAGAAAAGAGAAATGCAAAGAAAACTGGATAAAATTTAAATCTGTACTGCGCGGTTGGGCTGAGCGTGCCAAAACGAAAATGTGATGTAAATTCAACTAAACAATATATTTCAAGTCATGTTAAACTGAATAATAATGATAAAATGAGCAAACCGAGAGCCGCTTGTTTCAGATCTTTGGCATTATTAGTGGCGTACTGTGGTATGGTACGGTGGTGTGGTGGAAGCTAAGACTTAACCACACCATCACCCTCACCACCACTACTGCCACACACAGCTGGCCCGCACTTGTGTTACCTGGCTGGCGAGATCCTGGCCAACACTCCCCTGTGAAAGTGGTGACGTAGGGACATGTTGTGGTGAGGCGCCCTTCTCCTCCCTCACGGCCACCAACCCCTAGATCACCACACGGGTTAGGGTCACACTTGTCTCAGCTCACTCACTAGGCACACTCATTCCTCATTTCCTTGTCATCTTAATCAATACCCATTATAAGGTGAGGAAGTACTTGTCTCACTCAGCTCAGTCACTATACTTGGCTCATTCAGCTCATTCACTATACTTGGCTCATTCAGTTCATTCACTATACTTGTCTCATTCAGCTCGTTCACTGTATTTGTCTCACTCATTCATACTTTTCACACTCATCTCATCCACTATACTTGTCTCACTCATCTCATTCACTATACTTGTCTCATTCAGCTCATTCACTATATTTGTCTCACTCATTCATTATACTTTTCACACTCATCTCATCCACTAAACTTGTCTCACTCATCTCATCTCATTCACCATACTTATCTCACTCAGCTCATTCACTATACTTGGCTCACTCATCTCATTCACTATATTTGTCTCACTCATTAATTATACTTTTCACACTCATCTCATCCACTAAACTTGTCTCACTCATCTCATCTCATTCACCATACTTATCTCACTCAGCTCATTCACTATACCAGGCTCACTCACTTCATTCACTATATTTGTCCCATTCACTACGCTTGTCTTACTCATCTCAATTCAATATGTAAAGTTGTCTTACTCTAGTTCTTCTTACTTATCTTAATCATTATTCTTGTCTCACTCACTCTGTTTCTGTATTTACTCCTTCCTGACTTGAATTATCTCAAGAGGGAGGCTGCAAGACACTTATCCTCTGCTGTCTGAATATTCTATTTTGGCATTGCTCTGGGAACCGGCATTTAAGTGAGCCTTCTTTTTTTTTATTTAAATTTTTGTGGCTCTTGGCTAGTGGCACTCATGCATAAAAAAAAAAAAAAAGCTGTGATACAAAAATGCCGACCATCTGCACGCACGTTCCCCGCTCTCCCTTCCACCTCCTGAATATCAACAATGCCCACCGCAGCTCTATTTGGTATATACGTTGCTTGCATACTGGCACAGTTATGGAGCGTAGAAGTGCAACAGCCTCGTATTCTGAGACACTTCCGCGCCACACCAATACTTTCAAAAGGCTATGTTTAGTTGAAGTGACACTTGTTTTTAAGGGTGCTTTTACGGTCGTAGTGGCAGATTAACAGTTTTCTTCATTATTAGCAGGAGAAACACTTGAGAACCCGGGTCTGTGTGGCCTTGGAGCTGTGGTGGAAGAGCAAAGCGTTTCTGAATGGAGAGGCTCATTTGCACTGTGCTCTGTCCTTCTCTCAGTTCCTAAAAGACCCTGAGAGCTAAAAGATTATTGGTCTATCAGAGAACAGTTGAGGAAGATCATAAAACACAATGCTCATATTCTAGAACACTTTGCTCTTTCACCACCTCTTACCAAATGCCACAGAGATGATTGACCAGGTTCTCAAGACTGTTTCTTCCGTTAATAATGTAGAAATCTTGTTAATCTGTTAATATAACCATTAAAAAAACATCCTTAGAAACCCGTGTCACTTCTGAGTCTTTGGAATGGAGCGGAGGTGCAGCGCGGAAGGGGTTCAGAATGTAAGATCCTCAACTATGGAAGTGGCGGGAGGCGTGTTGGCAATGGCCTTGACTATCTAAATACGCTTCTGACGACAGTCCCATTAGGCTTTAAGGCATTTGTACTCAGGAGCGTCTTTACTCGATACAGCAGGATACTAAATAAGAAGGATACGACTGCACCACACAGCCTTGTCCTTGACTGTTAAATATTCTGGATTGGCTTGGCTTAGCTAGGCTAGGCTACGCAGAGTGCCACATAAA
This sequence comes from Scylla paramamosain, assembly GCF_035594125.1. Lineage (NCBI taxonomy): Eukaryota > Metazoa > Arthropoda > Malacostraca > Decapoda > Portunidae > Scylla > Scylla paramamosain. The sequence goes on from NC_087187.1 coordinate 1,232,266, forward strand.
CGACTACCCTGGTTCTCAACACCGCTTCTCCTGTTCATAATGTAGAAATGTTACTCAGCCACGAGAATCATTAAAAACACATCCTTAGAAACGCTTTGCTCTCTCTCACCACGATTTTTCAAAGGCCACAGAGACAATTAGCCTGGTTCTCAACACTGCTTCTCCTGTTCATAATGTAGAAATGTTAATCACCCACTAGAGGCATTAAAAACACCCTTAGAAACGCTTTGCTCTCTCTCACCACGACTTCTCAAAGGCCACAGAGACAATTAGCCTAGTTCTCAACACTGCTTCTCCTGTTCATAATGTAGAAATGTTGCTAATCTGCCACTAGAACCGTATAAACATCACAAAAAAAAAAAAAAAAAAATGCTCTTTGGTTTTCTGTACCTTCCAACACAAACTTACCATCACCTGACAAACATTCACACCAGGAAGATATGTTTAAGTAAAAAAAAAACATATTAAGTATCTTTTTTTTTATCCCCCTAAGTCTATTTCTTTGGCTCTTTAACTTATCTCCTATATCTTTACCTCCTCAGCGATTGCACTTTCCTTGATATGCCATGAAAATGAGAAGTAAATATCAATTAAAAATTTTCCTAATAATTTCGAGCTTCAAATCCATATATAACAGCTTAGAACTTTCAACCAGCGATTAATTCTAAGGAGTGGCGACTATATTTGCATTGCATTTGTACTGTATGACTGCCAGCAAGACTTAATACATACAATAACCAGCCAATCACCACTCACTCCCTTCCTTCACCACAACCAGATCTCAAAATACACCCAAACTTTCACAGAACCCAAAGAATGAACCAACCAACCTACCAATCCATTTTTCTTACGATATTCTAAGCTTAACATCGAACGCCACCCAATCTTTTCTTTCACCACGACCAATCCCGTTAAGATATCACAAAACCTTCACAAAAAAAACCCAAAACTAGACAATTAAACTCCAATCCATTCCCTCTTACCAGCTTCTTGGCCTTCTTGTAAAGCTTCTTGTCATTTTGCACGAACTGGCGTGTGTGGAGATACATGTTGTGGTGACTGATGTCCGACTGTGTTTGCATATCATCATCCTTTACAGCGTGTCTCTTGTAGGTGGATCCGCGGCTCTGGAGGGAACAGAGAGGCAAAGAGATGAGAGGTGGATGATGTCTGAACACTATATTGGAGTGGGGGTATGGTGTGCAAGGTAAAAGATACGGAAGAATTAAAAGAAGTAACGGAAGGAGCAAGGCATCAGCCCTTCACGTGGCAGTACCGGTGGGTGTGCTGTTATATGCTTGAATGTGTGTGCGTGTGTGTGTTACATGTACAAAGATGGAGAGATGTAGGAGACAGTAGACATTTAGGTAGGTATATGAACAAATAGACAAATAAATAGACAGATAAGTGGATAAATAGATAGATGGATGGATAAATAAATAGATGGATAGATAAACAAATATAAAAGTAGATTAGGAAAGTAGATTATAAAACACACACGCACACACACACGCATGTATGTACTGCATATGAATGAAACATAGACACGAGGGTAAGTGATAATATGAATGAATAAACACACACACACACACACACACACACACACACACACACGTCTATCCCTTCTTTCTCTTCTTTTCTTTCTTATAATTCACCATCTCAATTCCTTCAGAGAGAGAGAGAGAGAGAGAGAGAGAGAGAGAGAGAGAGAGAGAGTTGCCAGTTAACTTCCAGAAATCTCCCCAAAACGCCTCCCTTACCTTCTTCAGGGGCTTGTAGTCGTTGGAGAGCAGATGATGGAACTTGGCATCATTAATATCCCTCACTGTTGGGTTGTATTCCAGCTCAGCCACGTCCAGGTTCCACTCCCCTTGGTTGTTCATCTGCACGCTGGAACAAAGAGGAAGAACATAGCTTAAGGAAAACTGCGAGTCAGCGGTTCTACACGAGTCAGTCCATGTTTAATGCTGCGTAATTATGTCATACTGCCTTCCACTTCTCTTTGTTGTTTCTCTGCACGCTGAATGAAAATGAAGGAAAGATAAAAACGTAATGAAAGCTGCAAGAAGTCATCAACCCTACAAGTGGCAGTCCTTGTATAATGTCTAGAGTTTTAAACACTTTCATTGCCTTAAGTGTGTCACGGCTTCATGAAGTTCTCTGGTAAGCTTAGTCTGCAGTGTCAATCATTATTAAGTAAGAAATGTTAAAAAGGGGAAGGATTAACGTGACAAAAGAAATGTTATGGAACTCAGTGACATAACAGGTGAGGGTGCCACTAAGCTCCCTCCTATCTAGTGCCAAACAGTGCCACTCATTATGAAGTAACTGGGAATAATAAGAAGGGAAGGATTAACGTGACATAAGACACGAAAATATGACACTGAATTGTATAATGGGTGAAGGTGCCACATATATATATAATAGGCGAAGGTCCCACTAAGCTCTAACCTATCAGGAGTGCCAGACAGTGCCAATCATTATGAAGTAAGTGAAAATAATTAGAGACATGGATTAATGTGACAGAAGATGAAAGATTATGGGACTCAGATATAATGGGTGACGGAAGAGAAAAGAGAGGATAAACTTGTAGAAATTATCGTACAGTATACTCATAAGACTATAATTCCAATCCAATTTTTCATAGTATTCTTGACTACTGAAAAAAAATAAATAAAGAAATAAATAAACGGAGTCACTTGTAAAGGAAAAAAAAGGAAGAGAAAAAGATAAACTAGTAGAAATTATCGTACAATACATTAACAAAACTCTATACCCTAGTCCAAGTGTGCATAACATCCTTGATTACAAAAAATAAAACCTTAAACCAAATCCTATAAGCAAAATCATGAAAATTCAATCACTTCTAATACCCAAGGCGCCACAATCTCACCCCCCCCACAACTCCCCCGTCTACAGAGCACCAGACAGCGATTATCATACGTGCGTCACAGGGGATTACAGCTACGGATTAAAACTTTGCGGATAACAAGTTCAAAGGTTCAAGGAGTCACTAATCTGAGGCGAGACGTGCACAAACAAGTAGATGATTGTATAACTGAGAGTAGGACAGAGAGATTAGCTGGATTAAGTGATATATGGCAAGTTTGTGGGATGAAATAGATCACTGCTATGAGAGAGAGAGAGAGAGAGAGAGAGAGTTTCGACACACACTCTCTCTCTCTCTCTCTCTCTCTCTCTCTCTCTCTCTCTCTCTCTCTCTCATTAGAAGGGAAAGACAGCAATGGTGTAGATAGGTGGAGAAACAGCATTTAATAATATTAAATGCTGTATGGGAATGGGAATATATTATATTCCCCTATTCCCCATCTCCCTCTCACTGTCTATCTCCATTTAAACACTCCATTACCTACCATGTTTTCTAGCTAGGCACACAGACACACCTATTGGCCATATAACATTAACATCTCCCACCTCTCTCTCCTTGTCACTTACCGCGGGAAAAGATAGGAGCATTTAGAGGCCAGTAGTAACACTCCCCCGGCCCCCTTCCTGCTCCGCCCCACTCACCAACCCCCCTCCCTCTCCCCGTCACTTACTGCGGGTGCGTGGCAGCGTTGCGGAGGAGGTTGGAGAATGATTCAATATTCTGTGGGGAGTTGTAGCTGTTGTGCATTTGTTCCAGGGCCTCGTGCATCTTGATGTTGCTGTACGTCTCCAGCAGCTTGGGCTCGATCACGTTCTTGTCGCGCACCAAGAAGGGCGTGAGGTACTTGTTGTTGAAGCGCTTGAATCTGTGAAGAGAGCTTTGGGTGTTAGGAGGCTTGAGAGAGCGGTGTTTGTGTGGTTTGGAGAGCATGGAAAGGTGAGGACACAAGGGAAACTGCAAGACAGAAAAAGGGCGTTCTTGTCTCGGGCTAAGAAAGATGTGTTACTTGTTGCAGCGCTTAAATCTATGACGAGAGCTTTGGGTGTTAGGAGGCTTTACATGAGAACTGTGGGTGTTGTGATGGAAACCTTAAGACTGGAGTGTAGTAGGTGTTGGGGAGGGAATGTACAAGAATATAAGGCCACAAGAGAAGCTGCAAGAAGTTATCAGGAGGAAGAGGAGGAATACGAAAACACAAAGGAAGTTGCAAGAAGCCATCAGAAGGAAGAGGAGGAGGAGGCACATAAGGATATAAGGGAAGCTGCAAGAAGCCGTCAGAAGAAAAGGAGGGATAAAATAACAAAACGTAAGGAAAGTTTAAGAAGCCCCCAAGCCTACACGCGGGAAGGAGGAACAGAAGAACACAAGGAAGATCAAAAGAAATAGACACGTTAAGGTAGAGATAGACATGAAGACTTACTTGTTCCTAAGGAGGAGATGACCTTGCTTCCCTAACACGTCCTCAAACCCTGACATGATGTAGTCCATCACCTGGGAATGGTAGGGACACGTCTCAGCATAACTACGCATCAACACACACACACACACACACACACACACACACACACACACTATATCTTATGCTGTATATCAACACATCCCCTCTCTCTCTCTCTCTCTCTCTCTCTCTCTCTCTCTCTCTCTCTCTCTCTCTCTCTCTCTCTCTCTCTCTCTCACAAAAGGCTCCTCACATGATGGCCGGTATTATGTCTATTCAAAACGCAGCCAATTACATCACCATAGGGAACTCCACGCTCTCACCCCCCCTCTCTCCCTCCCTTACACCATCACCCTGCGTATTGTAGAGGCCAGGAAGTGACCCCCCCCCCATCCCCATACACACACACACACACACACACACACACACAGGTACGTACCCTCTCGTGCAAGCGTTCGTTCATGGTAAGTTGTCTCTTCTCTGATTTCTTGACGCCCAGGAGCTGCACCAGAGGCTTGATGGTGATGCCCTGAGGAGGAGGAGGAGGAGGAGAAAAGGAGGTGATTAGTATATGAGTGGTTGATAAGATGTAACTAAATAACTAACTGGCTTAACACACTGTTTATACTGACTAAAGAACTGGGTAACTTATCTAGTTAAATATCTGACTAACTGTACTAACTTTCAACTTATACTGATTGAAAAACTGACTAATTTGACAAACTTCTGATGTAACTAATTGAATACCTCACCTAACCTAACTTATACTAACTAAACAACTGGCCAACTTCACAAACTTTTAATATAACTGACTGAATAACTCTTAACACATTTCCGAGGTAACTACTTGAAAAAAAAAACTAACTTCTAACTTAATTAACTGAATAAATTAACAAACTCTTAACTTAAATCACAAAAACTAAAACAAACAAACACACAACCGCTATCATTGCTTCTCATCACCAACAGCTGCACACTTTCCCTCTCATCTCTCTCACCAAACGTAACATTACAACACAGTACACTCTTATTATTTTCCCCAGTCAGTTCGTTCACAGATAGAATAGGTACCTCTCTCTCTCTCTCTCTCTCTCTCTCTCTCTCTCTCTGCTATCATCTATCATCATAAGCAGATCCACTACAGACTTATCTCGAAATGCTCCTGTTATCAGTTAATCGTCCCTTTTTTCGTTAACGTATTCAATGCATTTTGGTTAATCTATCTTAAATCTCTCTCTCTCTCTCTCTCTCTCTCTCTCTCTCTCTCTCTCTCTCTCTCTCTCTCTCTCTCTCTCTCTCTCTCTCTCTCTCTCTCTCTCTCTCTCATACTTAGACAAACAGTAAAGTAGACCAAAACAAGATAAAAAAAAAAAAAAACGAGGGAAAAACCTTCCTTTAAACCTAACCTAATCTAACTCTCCCTCACTCTCTCTCTCTCTCTCCCTCCCATACCTGCACAAACACGGTGAAATAAACCATGGCGATAGTGGCAGTGAGGAACATGGGCTGCAGTGGGATGTGCGCTGGATTAATGGTGATGACGAGAGCGAAGGCAACGGCGCCTCTCAGCCCTCCGTAACACATCACAAATTTGTCGACAAACCCAATTTTCTTTACGCGGAACCTGTTGCAGACCACGCTAAAGATAAGCACGCCTGCAGAGGAGAGACATGAGAGATATAGAAGCTGGTTAAGGTTGTTAGGATGCGTGTGCTGTAAGTTGAAGGAAAGAGAGATAAAACAAGGGTAGTTTGGATGCTTAAGAATGCGTCTACCGTACGTTACAGGAAAGACGGAAATAAAACAAGATTAGAATGTGTGTGTGCCATAAGTTAAAGGAAAGATAGAGATGAAATAAGGATAGTTGGGATGTTAGGGTGCTTGTACCGTAAGTTAGAGGAAAGATAAGGGATTAAAATAAGAGTAGTTGGGATGTTAGTGTGTGTGGGGTCCCCGTAGCCTAGTGGTAAAGTACTTGTCTTTGGAATCTGAGAGGAAAGGAGCGCATAAGTTCGTAAAATAGATAAATAAATAAATAAATAAAGACAACAAGAAATTAATGTGAAGAATGAAAGAAAAATATATAAAATTCACTCTTAGTCCATTACATAAAGACAATGGAGATAAGAACGAGTGAGGAATAAAAGGTAGAGCAACAGAGAGAGAGAGAGAGAGAGAGAGAGAGAGAGAGAGAGAGAGAGAGAGAGAGAGAGAGACTGATGAGTGAAGTGGGTTGAGGGTGATAAAGGTGAAAGTTAAGTAGACGAGAGTGATGTAATGGTGTGTGTGTGTGTGTGTGTGTGTGTGTGTCTGTGACTGTGTGTGAGTGTGTGTGTGTTCTGTGCAGGCCACGTGTGACACAGATGAGTACCGGCTTCGATGGAAAAGCAGGAGGAGGAGGAGGAGGAACAGGAGGATGGGAGAGAGAGGAAGAGATAGAGGAGATATGGTGATAAGAAATACAGGATGAGAGAGAGAGAGAGAGAGAGAGAGAGAGAGAGAGAGAGAGAGAGAGAGAGAGAGAGAGAGAGAGAGAGAGAGAGAGAGAGAGAAAATGAACACTACAGATGACAAAGGGAAACAAACAAAAAAAAAAAAAAAACACTTCCTTTAGCCTAACGACATCTAAACTTAACCAGAGCTAACCTAAACTAGACATAACAAGTAAGGAAAGACACGAACCAAAGCAAACCAGACTAAGCAATGCCTCTCTCTCTCTCTCTCTCTCTCTCTCTCTCTCTCTCTCTCTCTCTCTCTCTCTCTCTCTCTCTCTCCAAACCACCTCGTCTTTATCTCACCCAAATCTGTCCTACACCAAACCAAATTAAACAATCTCCCTTTTTTTTTCTATGTCATAACCAAATTAAACTTTATCTCCCTTTTTCTGTCATCAAAGCAAGCAACACTCCGTCCGCCTGCACCTCACTGAACCATACCAAATCAAACACAGCCTCTTTCTATCATCAAACCAAACTAAACATTGCATCTATCTCTCAAATTAAACATTACCTTTCTCTGTCTCACGCCAAAGCAAACCAAACACTGCCTCTGTCTCTCTATCTCACCAAACGGAACATCTCTCCCTCTCTCGCCAAGCCAAGACACTCACCCAGAATGCGGTAGATGGAGCAGAAGAGGATAGTGAGGATGACGAACCAAGTGTTCCAGTCGTGGGTGCTCTGAATGGTTGACACCCCCAGGAACATGAAGATGATGGTCTCAGAGGAAGAGGCCAACATTTTCATGGCGTATTTAATCGTCGTGTGGGACTTGGTGGAGATGTTCTGTTCCACGTAATTCTTCATGGTGATCCCGCAGAAGGTGATGCTGGTGGTGGAAGCGATGTGACGGTGATGGGATGTGGTTTTGTTTGTTTTTTTGTAGTTTTTGGTGTTTTTTTTTTTTTT
>NC_087187.1:1267500-1270000 GCF_035594125.1 Scylla paramamosain
CAAACACTCACAAAATGGATATCCTGACTCACCAACACTCACCTAAGGGCTGACTCACGTAATCTAGACTCAGCAATGAATCTTCTACCTCAGACTCACGTAATAAATGCCCTGACTCATCAAATGCCCACCTACCTTTACTCACCTGCCCAGAAAATCACCAACGCTTGATCCTCGTATTGTGACCTAACAGACACGTATCCTCACTCACCTGACTCACCTGACTAACGATCCCCTGACTCACCTACCTATATCTAACAAGTGACAGACGACTTAATCACTCACCGGATGTTAAAAGTTCACATCCTCCTACTCATCCCGTTTTCTTTCATGCATGACTCGTGTGTTCTGCGTCATGCACTTGACTCACCCAAACTACGTGTGTGTGTGTGTGTGTGTGTGTGTGTGTGTGTGTGTGTGTGTGTGTGTGTGTGTGTGTGTGTGTGTGTGTGTGTGTGTGTTCAGGGTAATTGATGAGATGCAAGAATAAGGTGAATAAAAAGCTTAAAAAAATACGATAATTGGTGAGAAAAAAGGGAGGAAGGAAAGAAAGGAAGGAAAACAAAACAAAATTAAAACTAAACTGAACGAAAACGAATAAATAAATAAATAAATACGTCAAGGAAAAGAAAAAGCAAGGAAGTGTGTCATTACAGTGAGACAATAATGAATGACTGATAAACAAACAACAACAAACAAAAAACAAACAAACAAACAAAAAACAGGAACTAAAACAAAGCAAAAAATAAAAATAAATAAGTAATAAACACGGAAAAAATCACACACACACACACACACACACACACACACACACACACACACACACACACACACACACACACACAGGGGGAGGGAAAATAAGTGTAGTAGACAAGAAGGAGGAGGAGGAGGAGGAGGAGGAGGAGGAGGAATGAGTATTTAGGAAAGAAAGGAGGAAGGAAATAACAATTATATTAAAATCCAGATTGAGATACATCGCAGGAGGAGGAGGAGGAGGAGGAGGAGGAGGAGGAGGAGGAGGAGGAGGAGGAGGAAAAACAGTTTAGGAGAGAAGAGAATGAAGAAATAGGAAAATACAAGCTAAAAGTGTAAACTGAGACACATTGGAGGAGGAGGAGGAGGAGGAGGAGGAGGAGGAGGAGGAGGAGGAGGAGGAGGAGGAGGAGTGCTTTGTCCTAGGGGTCACTCTGATAAAAGGTTATGATTTAAAAATATCTCTTCTCATAAAAACACTTAAGCATTGTCTGTGTGTGTGTGTGTGTGTGTGTGTGTGTGTGTGTGTGTGTGTGTGTGTGTGTGTGTGTGTGTGTGTGTGTGTGTGTGTGTGTATACATGATCCTCCTCCTACTCCTTCTCCTCCTCCTTCTTCTTCTCCTCCTCCTCCTCCTCCTCCTCCTCCTCTTCCTCCTCCTCCTCCTCCTCCTTAATGTGGTATATCATTCTCTGTCCGTCTATCTGTCTGTCTGTCACTTTGTAATATAGAGTGAGACATACCGCCATGTTGTAATGCACTGCTCTCTCTCTCTCTCTCTCTCTCTCTCTCTCTCTCTCTCTCTCTCTCTCTCTCTCTCACACGAAGCCCAGGAGGGAAATAATGTTGAAATAATGTGTTTGAGTCCATTTCAGTTACTATTTATAAAAGTGGTGTTACTACTACTACTACTACTACTACTACTACTACTACTATTACTATTACTACTACTACCATTACTACAACAACAACAACAACAACAACAACTCCTCCACCTCCTTCTCCTCCTACTACTACTACAACTACTACTACTACTACTACTACTACTACTACTACCACCACCACCATCACTACACGCAAAGATAGACAGATAACAAGACAACACCAAATAAAACTGACAAAAAACACGAAAAAACACGAAAAAATTAAATATGTAAATTGGCAGCCATGACCACCAGTGTTTTGCTTAACTAGTGATACATACAATATCTCCCTGGGTCACCTTAACTGGCAGTGCAGGTGACGTGGCTGGCATCACTTACCTGTAGGAGGAGAGAGAGAGAGAGGTATGAACAGGTGATTGATTTGAAAGGTAAGTTAATTAGGATTTTATTGTTTATTTTTATTTATTTATTGTTTTGACTCTTGAAGGGAAAAAAAAATGGAGGAGGGATTCATATTTTGGTGTTTAGAAGGAGAAGGAGGTGGAGGAGGAGGAGAAGAAGAAGAAGAAGAAGAAGAAGAAGAAGAAGAAGAAGAAGAAGAAGAAGAACGCACAGAAAAAGTATATCGAGCGCACACACACACACGCACACACACACACACACACACACACACACACACACACACACACACACACACACACACACACACACACACACGCAAGGCACTTCATTGGCTGATTAGGTTTGCCATTCCTCCAATCACGTCGCTCTCTCTCTCTCTCTCTCTCTCTCTCTCTCTCTCTCTCTCTCTCTCTCTCTCTCTCTCTCTCTCTCTCTCTCCATAACAATCGTAACCTTCGCATTC
>NC_087187.1:1295000-1297500 GCF_035594125.1 Scylla paramamosain
AGATAAACACATAAACAGATAGACAAAAAAAGATAGACAGAAACACAAACAAACAAACAAACAAACAAACAAACAAACAAACAAATCATATGCAGACAGAGAGGAAAAAAAAGGAAAAACAAAAGATAATTTCTTTAATACCTTCCTCCTAACACCGCCCCCCCCCCCCCACACACACACACACACACACAGAGGGGGACTGCCGCAACAAAACAAGAGGAAGGAGAAACACAGTCAGTCTTCAAGCAGTTCGCCAGCACTGCCTTGACCAAGAGGGTGCCTTTAGGTTCATGAAGGAGGAAATATGTGTGTGTGTGTGTGTGTGTGTGTGTGTGTGTGTGTGTGTGTGTGTGTGTGTGTGTGTGTGTGTGTGTGTTAGTGGTCTTTGTACTGTGATGAAAAATATACGTAGGTTTGTGTTTATATTAGTGAATGTACGAGTCATGGGTGGGGGGGGAAGAGAGAGAGAGAGAGAGAGAGAGAGAGAGAGAGAGAGAGAGAGAGAGAGAGAGAGAGAGAGAGAGAGAGAGAGAGAGAGAGGGGGTTTGACAGGACAGCCACGTCTCACTTTTTCAGTCCATCTCTCTCTCTCTCTCTCTCTCTCTCTCTCTCTCTCTCTCTCTCTCTCTCTCTCTCTCTCTCTCTCTCCACAAAGACAAATATAGACAAATAAACAGACAGATAAAAAGGCAGATTTACACGCTGACAAACAGATAGAAACACACACACACACACACACACACACACACACACACACACACACACACACACACACACACACACACACACACACACACTAAGTAAACAATGATGACCAAATGTTCACAACTGTTCTGAGCAAATCATTAATGTTACTCTCTCTCTCTCTCTCTCTCTCTCTCTCTCTCTCTCTCTCTCTCTCTCTCTCTCTCTCTCTCTCTCTGGCCGTGCTGCATCTAGTTTAACCTGCTTTCCCCCTCTCCCTCCCCTTTCTTTTTTTTTCTGTTCGTGTTTCCTCAGTCTTTCAGAATATTGCAGCATTAGTAGTAGTAGTAGTAGTAGTAGTAGTAGTAGTAGTAGTAGTAGTAGTAGTAGTAGTAGTAGTAGTAGATGAGAAAGAGGCTGCAGACAGTTAGAGGAGAGGGATTGATAAGACGAAAAGCTTTTGATTCCACCCTATCTAAACGAGTGGTATGAGTGGAAACCCCTATACAGGTGAAGCATACCCCATACATGGACGGATAAGGCCCCTGTACAGAGGTAGCAGCTAGGGATGGGCTGGGGAGACGAGAAAAACTGGCGGAGACGACTCAGAACACCAAAATTCATAGCAGCTGTTTTAGCTAGATGGGATGTGAAGTTTCCAGTTTAGATTATAAGTAAAGGACAGACCGAGGATGTCCAGTGTAGAAGAGGGGGGCAGTTGAGTGTCATTGAAGAAGAGGAGATGGTTGTCTGGAAGGTTGTGTCGAGATGATAAATGGAGGAAATTGTGTTGTTGAGGCATTGAACAATATTAAGTTTGCTCTGCCCCAATCAGAAATTTTTGAAAGATCAGAAGTCAGGCGTTATGTGGCTTCCCTGCGTGAACTGTTTACTTCCTGAAGGGTTGAACGTCTACGAAAAGACGTGGAAGAGTGCAGGGTGGTATCATTAACGTAGGAGTGGATAGGACAAGAAGTTTGGTTTAGAAGATCATTGATGAATAATAGGAAGAGAGTGGGTGACAGGACAGAACCCTGAGGAACACCACTGTTAATAGATTTAAGAGAAGAACAGTGACCGTCTACCACAGCAGCAATAGAACGGTCAGAAAGGAAACTTGAGACGAAGTTACAGAGAGAAGGATAGAAACCGTAGGAGGGTAGTTTGGAAATCGAAGCTTTGTGCCAGACTCTATCAAAAGCTTCTGATATGTCCAAGGCAACAGCAAAAGTTTCACCAAAACCTCTAAAAGTAGTAGTGGCAGCACTACCACCACCACCACCACCATCACCAGGACCAGCACCAGCAGCAGCAGTAGTAACAGTAGTAGTAGCAGCAGTAGTAGTAACAATAACAATATCTACCTAGCTAGCTGACTAACCAACAAACAAACAAACAAACAAACAAACCACATGAAACCTAACCAATCTCCAATGAAATATGCATCTATCCTTCTAACTTAACTAACACACTCACGCACACACACACAAAGACAAACACGCACGCACGAACACACACACCACCCAGAACCAGATTCAGATTTCCAGCACATGTCCCTTTCACAATCCAGGTGAGATGCACACTAATTAACTAGCCAGGTAAGGGATACGAAGGTGACGATGAGATTAGGGAGGTAAAGTCAGTAAATAAGATAAATGTAAGGATTATTATTGCATTTTACCTTTGACTTTTGAGTGACAAGAGAAGGAAAAGGAGGCCTACAGATAAGACAAGAGGGTTTTAGGGGTAGAGGTAACAGTAGTAGTGGTAGAAGCAGATTAAAGACAGTGATGTTTATATAAGTAGGTCACAGACA
>NC_087187.1:1302500-1347500 GCF_035594125.1 Scylla paramamosain
AGTAACGTGAGGAAGCGTGAGGCCATAGTCTTCCCTCCCCGGCGTCTAACAGCTGACTGAGTGCCTGAGCGGTCTGCTGTTGGCTGCTGTGGCTGGTTACTCTCGCTCCTCTCTCCCTCCCTTCCCGACTTCCCTCCCGGTGACTTTTTTTTTTTCTCTCTCTCTCTCTCTCTCTCTTTCTGTTACCTCACTCGCTTCACCTGACTGCCATGCAATATAGACTTGTAGGTTAAAATTGGTGACATCTGGATATGTTAACCGTGCTGATGGTGGTGAAATATATATATATTTTTTTTTTATTGCGTTATTGTACTCTGTGATGAAGTGACTGTTTCGTAGTAGTAGTAATAGTAGTAGTAGTAGTAGTAGTAGTGGACTAGCACACGTATAGCCTGATGACTTCTTGCAGCTTCCCTGATATTTTCACGTTCCTATTTCATTCCTGCCTCTGAAGTACCGTTAGGAAGGCATCCCCAGCTTTCCTACGTCGGGTATATAAAATAGAGGACATGTTGCATAATTTTTACCGTTCTTCTGATAATCACGAGGCAGTTAAAAGGTCTAGAACGTGATTAGAAGAGCGGGTATAGGTGAAATGCTGAGAACGCGGTATAGGCTATTAGAAGTCACCGCCATTATCTCTGCGGGATGTGAAGGCCATGAATGGGCGTGACGAGGGAGGGACCGAAGGAAAAAATAAAATGAATAAATGAATAGGATAGCAAGGGAAATAAAATAAGTAAATGGTTGAGGAAAGAAAATGTGGAATAGTATGAAGGTTTTAAAGTAGGAGATAGAAGTTAAGAGACATGAAAGAAGGAAAGAACTGAGGAAATACGTGAAAAGAAGGATCAAGGAAGGAAGGAAACTGGGATGTCACTAAATTGAAAAGGAAAAGAAGTAACAAGACATGAAATAAAAAAAAAACGATTACACAATATGAAAGAAGGATTAAGAAAGGAAACTACATGTGAGAAAGAGAGAAAAAAATTACAATAAAGAAGAGAAAAACAATGAAGGAAACTGAGAGGATGTTACTAAGCGAGAAAGAGGAAAAGAAGTAACAGGACATGAAAGAAAAAAAAAACCGAGGAAAGAAAACGAGGCGTGATATAAACTACGTAAAAGACAGAGAAGAACAATTAAGATGTGATGATACTAAGAGGAAAAGAGGTGATGACGCATAAAAGATGAGGAAGATGATGATGAGGAGGAGGGGGAAGAGCAGGAGGAGGAGGAGGAGGATTCGCACTCCTACACACTCCTTTGACGTAAAATACCCTGCCTGAGGCTAGTCGTGGGGAGGCGAGACGACGGGAGGGAGATCTCAGACGCGCAACCTTTAGGGGATCAACTTTTTACCCCGACAGACGCTCCTTCCTAGCTTTCCTGGTCCTACGTGGGGAACTTCCTATAGGATACCCTCAGGATACGCCTGTCCCTGTCTGGCTGCTGACTCTAGGATACTCATACCAAACCAGCCTCCGTTAGCGAGTCGTAAACATTTTTTTTTTTTTTTATTTGTCCCTCACTCAGACGCACTCCTCATTCCTCTCTCTTGCCCCTCGCAGTGACATGTTACAAAAAAATATATATATTATAGTCATTCGTGGCATAAGGTCGCTTTTTTCTGTCTTTTTTATACCAAAGCGGATTCATCTGAGATTCTTTAGTCACGATGTGGTCAGATTTATAATAAGGATGCTACTTCCTTCATGGCTCGGGGGAATTCTTTGTTTATTTATTTATTTTTATTTATTATTATTATTTTTTTTTTTAGATACAGCAGAGGAGACTACTGTTTGATTATATAAATGGCTTTGGTCCGGAGCTAGGAGATAATATGTTTGAACTTTGATGCTGCGTGGGAAGGTTAATTAGTCTATTTTAAGCAACATATTGGATACAGCTGAAGCTTGTTGACTTTACGCTCTGAGTTCAAAAACTTTTAATATTTTCTTTCAGAGTTAGTAGATGCTTAGAAAAAAATATGTATTAAAAAAATAAATAAACTAGAGTAGGTTCATTTCCTGCAGCTGAAATAAAAAGATGTAGTTTATCATGGCAATTTCCCCAATTATTTCAACCTTCACTTATAAAAGCATTGCACACACACACACACACACACACACACACACACACACACACACACACACCAACTCTTCTCTTCCCCTGTACGAATATAAATGTGGAGTAAATAAAATATAAGTAATACTGATAGACATCTTTAAAAACCAAGGAAAAGTATATAGTACATGCATACAGTACTACAATAAAGAGGGGAGCTAGAAAACAAAAAAAAAATAATAATAAGATTGAGAAAACTACAGAATACAGATTTTGAAGTAGTGAAAAAAAAAATCAGTAATTCTATACAAAAATACTATCTGTTTAAATCCTTCCACCTTTCCCTAAACCAGAAAATACGTACAGAATGATACAGTATGAATAAACCACCCATCCAAGTCCTAACCAGACCCCCCGCTGTTTAACCTCACTGATCGGACGAAAAGTGGCGGCGTATTCCATGTAGTGTGAATAAGGACCATGTATAACTAAACTCTGAAACACTTCACCGCACCTTCACTACTTTCAAAAAGGCTCAAAAGGCTACACGGGTTATCAAGGGTGTTTTTACCGTTCTAGTAACAGATTAACAAGGTTTCTGCATTATTAGAAGCAATCTTGAGACTAAGCATCTCTGTGGTCTTTGAAAATAATCGTAGTGAGAGAGCAAAGCGTTTTAAGGGTTTTTTTTTAAAGGTTTTAGTAACATATTAACTAGATTTCTACATTATTATTAGGAGAAACACTCTTGAGAACCCGGGTAATCAGCTCTGTGATCTTTCAAATTAGTCGTGGCGTGGTGTAAGGCAGAGTTTCAGAATATGGCCCTAAGGAAAAATAATGATTAACTACACTAATATCATTGCACCTGTGGTTAATTAAAGCTAACACCTGAAGTATCATTAATCATTCATTGTATTTATGTAGGCAGTGTAATATTTAAAAGTTTCGTTTTTTTTCTTTTTTATGTACAAGAACAAAAATAACTGATATAATTCTTGAAAGTAAAGTTTTTTTATCTCTTACATACAAAAGAAAACATGACTTTTTTAAAACTAGAAATCCAAAAAGTTTAGTAATTTCCTTAAAATACAAAAAAAAAAAAAAAAAACAGTAATTTATGATTTTTAAGGCAGTAAATCTAAAACGTTAAATAGTTTCCTGAAAACATTAAGAACAGTAATCCTTGACTTTATTATTACTATTATTGATCTATTTGATCTCTTACTTGTTAATTTTTAGAAGGCAGTATATATGTAATTTTCAGAGTTAATATACATTAATATAAATCACTACAGAAAGAGAGAATAATAATAGTACAAATGAAGGAAGGAAGCATAATAATAATAATAATAATTATCAAAATAGAAAAGTTGAAAGATAATAGCAGCAATAATTACTGAAATTGAAAGAAGTAAAGATTGAATGAAAGCAACATAATAATAATAATAATAATAATAATAATAATAATAATAATAATAACGGTAGTACTAGCACAAGTGAATAGAGACTGAGAGAAGGAAGCAACCAAACCACCACCACAACTACAGCTGCTGTTTAGTAATGAAGTGACGTAATGTGTTCAGAGATGACGGCACCACAGCTAAAGGCCCTCACCTCTCCTGTAACACACTACCCCTCACCTCTCCTATAAGACACAGGATCCCTCTCTCTCCTATAAGTCACATCAAGAGTAACATCCTACACCAGATACTGTATAGGGCCTTGAATTCCTTATAAATGAGCATTGGAATCTGTACTACATAGAGCTTGAAGATCTGTACATAGTATTAACCAGTCTGAATATTCATGCTAGTATTGAAATTCTTGTTTATCATCACAACAGTCTGAATATTCATACTAGTCTTCTAATCCTTATGAATAGTCTTGAAATCCATGAGTTTATTAATGTGTACTGTATATAGCATTGAAATCCGAGGTACAATATAGATATCAACAGAGAATGGAGGAAAACAGCTCAGAAATCTAGTCAGACTGAGCATTCAGATCCCCACAACTCAAATACACCACAAGGGGCAGAATTAAAGCAGAAATATGATATAGTTTTTAATTTATAAAATATCTGAAAGTCAAATCTTGAGATGAGTTGACTGATCCAGGTGACGGGTGGGGCGCCAGGGCAGGGGCTGCCACTCAGTGCCACGCCCTGCCGCCGGCCCCCGTGGTGGGGCTGACGCGGCCCCTCAGGTAAACAACAGCAAGTGGCAACAGTCAAGGTCCGGACGTGAAAAATAAGGTTTAGTAGAGGACAATTTTTGATTCCAGAGTCCAGGTTTGTCTCGAGTGTTAATAACGTCAGCTATTCCTAGTGCTCCTAGTGTTACCAAACAACATACAAAATTTGACCCTTTTCCTCACAAAAACTTGATAGTCAATAACTTAAAAGTGGTTCATACATCCACTTGAACAGTGTGTAAGTATACAAAGAATAAAAGGGGCAAAACAGACGCACCTCACCGATGCCAGACAAAACCTCCCTCGCCACGCCGTAGTCTTTATTTACACGTGGGCGGGGGCCGAGCCGCCGGACTCTCACTCCTCGCGCCTCCTCAAAAAAATAAAGAAAATCTCCCAGGCACCCACGCGGCGAGGAACGGCGAGGGCCCGGGGGCGGCGCGCACCCCCGCCCGAGCCGAGTGTCACAACTGTGCTTGCTATGCTGGCACAGCCTTACGTTAGCTTCTTGGCCTTCTGATAGAGCACGTCCACCACCTTCTCCATGGCCTTAATGGTGTCCAGGGCGTACTCGTAGGTCTTGTCCTTGGTGACAGGATCCCACACGATGAGCACGCCGGCGCCCTGGTCCAGGATGCCCGTCAGCTTGGAGTCCAGGATCATCTGGGACAGCTTGCGCTCCACGGTGTCCTGCGGCAGGCCGATGGTCTGGCTCACGTAGGACACCTGCACGCGGCTGTATGGCTCAATGATGCGGCACAGGTTCTGCTCCAGCATGCTGTCGTACAGGGTGTTGAGGTGCGCCTTCACGATCATGTCTCCCTCCAGCTCCTCCTTGTACTTGCCCAGCGTCACCTTGAAGTCTGCCAGGGAGCGCTTGCTGCTGGCTGCCGCAATGCCCTTCATGGCATCCACATGGGAGCCGCTGTGCCGCAACGCCAGCTTGCCGCTCACGATGCTGTGCACATCCTCGGGGCACTGCAGCATGATCTTGGACAGCAGCATGTATTTGAGGGCTGTGAGGGCCTTGGGGCTGTCGATGCTGTCGTAGCCCTCGAAGGCCTCGTAGAAATAGGAGAAGGCCGTCTTGAAGTCCTTCTCCTCGGCAGCGTGCAGGATGCCAGACTGCAGGTCCAGGGCAGCCTGCAGCTTGGGGGGACAGTAGATGCCATTGGCCGTGGTGCGGGCTGAGGTAAGGGCAGCGCGAGCCTTGGGTAGGTTACCGAGGGCATGGTATGTCTTACTCTCCCACAGCTGGACCTCCACCAGAAGGTTCTTGTCATCCAGCTTCTTGAGCTCCTTCAGCAGCTGGGAGCCCAGCGCCAGTGCCTCCGAGTACTGTGCTGTGTCGTAGAAGAGTGCCACAAGCCGCGCCTCCAGGGACTGCCGCAAGAAGGTGCGTCGCTCCAGCTTGGACCACTCGATGTTGTCCCGGCACACCTCCACCTCCAGGCCCGTGGTAGCCTCCAGGTCCAGGAACATGTCCACCATGGTGCGCACCAGTTTGGCCGCCTTGGCCTTGGAGATCTGGGAGAGGAACGGCCGTGTGTCCTTGATGAGCTGTGCCAGCTGGTGTGCCTGGCCCGCTTTCTTGTACTGCTCGGCCAGCGCCAGGATGCCGGCCTCCCGCTTCACTACATCATCCTCCTCAGATTCTATGGGAGAGGACTCAAGTTAGCTGACAGCCACACCTACACTGACTCTTACAGACACAATACCTACATTAACATTTGCAGACACAGCCACAGACAGACAAACAACAAGAACCAAACCAAGACGACCACACAAACACACCCACATGACAAGAGACTTGCACACACAGCCAGCCACACACACACAACAAGAGTGTATTCAGAGGGTGTGGGGACAGAGAGCACAACACAAGCACTCATTCCCCACTGCAGCCCCATGCACCTTGCCTGAGTCATCAGCCCTGGTTTTGGAAAATGAATGTTGCTTTATTCTCTGACTCAACACAACACGGAAAAACTAGAACCACATTAAGCTCTTGACAACAATAACAATCAACTTTCCAACACAAAATATACACCAGAGAGAACATGAAGCAAACACAAGGCAATGAAAACACCACAACTCCAGTAAGAATTAATCATATCTTGCACCAACATTAGCTGTAAAGGAAACGAGGAAGTAAGTGATTATAAATGTTTTGAGAGTTTTAACAGACAATTTCCCATCACAGACCAAGCACCAGAAAGAACATTACGCAGATACGAGGCAATGAAAAAAACCATGACACAACAAACTACCGGGAGAACGAACCACAACTTGTACCGTCATCAGCCGTAATTGGAAATGAGGAAGGAAACAGTTATAAATGTTTGGAAGAAGTTATAAATATTTTGAGACCTTTCCTCCACCACCATCACAACACCAGGCACAACTTCATGGCGTCCCCCAACACAGCACCGAGACCTCAGACTAAACACAGGCGACACAAACACGACCCTTTCCATGCATCGGTCTTCCACTTAACCTTCCCTTCCCTTCACTCTTCCCTTCCTTCCCATGTGCTGTTCCTCCCTTAACCTTCCCTTCCTTTCCATGCACTCTTCCCTAAGTCTTATCTCCCTTTCGGATAAACCCAGTAAGGGAGAGGAGTAGACTGAGGAAAGGAGAGGAACAAGCCCAGAGAGAAAGACAAACAAACCTACAAAAAGGAAGAACCAAGCCTAGAAAAGGAGACCAGTAAACCCAGAGGAGTAAACCAGAAAGAGAGAGGAGTTAAACAAGGAAGGAAGAAATGTAAACCTACAAATGTAAACTACAAAGGAACAGAAGTAATATCATAAAGAGGAGTAAAAACCAGAAAAGACTAATAAACACAGGGAGAGATTAAGCCCCAAAAACGAGAGACAAGTAAACCCAGAGAGACAATTACGCCAAGAAATGGACAGTAAACCCAGAAAAAGAAGTAAGCCCAGAAAGAAATAAAACCTGAGAGGAAAGGAGAGATTACTGTAAAGACACACATTCTCAGATCAATTTCCTACCACTCTGCTGAGAGATAAAAGAGACAAAAGACAGCCTGTTATGGTTTGAGAGGAAACACCTTAAGATTTGAGGCAGTGCTGAAATGTGGCCTTATCTTATCAACCTGGCGGAGACAAACACAACACCTTCAGTTAATTAAATCTTTGGTCTACTGTTCATTACCTTTAACCCTTTGGCAAAATTGATCTATTTAATCTGTATGGGAGAAGATGAAAGGATATGGTATAAGTAGTTTCCTAGATACCACATTACAGACAAACACAACACCTTCAGTTAATTAAATCTCTGTTCTGCTGTTTTTTTACCTTTAACCCTTTGGCAAAATTGATCTATTTAACCTGTATGGGAGAAGATGAAAGGATGTGATATAAAAAGTCTCCTAGGTACCACATCACACAAATATAACACCTTCAGTTAAATAAATCTCTGGTCTGCTATTCTTTACCTTTAACCCTTTAGCAAAACTGATGAAAATGAGAGAGAGGATGAAAGGTAATGCAATAAGTCTCCTATTAATGCCAGTGACAATGGTTTAAGTCTCCAAATAGAAGCAGATTATTTCCCTACTTACACCAAGGACCACAACTTAATATACCTCAACTCTGCTCTCTAAAAACAAGCACAGAAGACTAAGTTAAGACATGATTTCCCCACCAACACCACAAACCAAGACATGATAAACCTTGACTCTGCTTTCTAAAGATACAGACAAGGATACAAGACTTCACAATGGGCAGAGGGTGACAGTAGTGACAAGGGTGGCACTCTCTCAGTCCGACACCAATGCACCTTTGTTTAACAGCCCCTCCTTTGTCATTCTCAGCGGCACCGGAGACCTGCAGGACGCCATGGCTCTGTGTTCTGCCCTGTGTCTTGCTGCTTCCTTGGTACAGCTCCTGCTTCTGTCCGGCTCTCTGGTTTGATTGTCTCTCTGCGTCCTACTGTAGTTTATTTATTTATTTTTTTCTCTGATGTTTTAGTTCAAAGTTCCTGGTTCTGTCTAGTTTTGTCTCTCTTCCTTCCACGGTTCAGTTTCTTTTTCCTTTTTTTTTTTTTAATGGGTGTGAAATGTTTTAGTTCAATTTTTTGGGGGTTATGTCTATCCCTTCCTCTTTCAATTCAATCTTTTTTCTCTCTCTCTCTTGTTGTCTCTATTTTTCTCTTTCTTTTCTTTTCTAGTCACCACAAAACAATTTCAATACAAACTCTTTCTCTAATACTCCACTCCACTTCACCCTAACCAGTCTACCACAAACACCTTGACTTTCACTCCACTGCTCCTCATCCTGCTATAAACCTCACATTCCCTTCCCCTTTATCACACACACACACAAACACACAAACACTCCATTACCCCCAGCCCTTCCTTCAACCCCACTCCACCACACCCCTGACAAGCACCTCGCCCAACACCAAACCCACAACTGAGACCACTGGGAACAAGGAACACAAGAGGCCAGGAAGACTCAGCAGTCAAGGCACCCAGTTTGGCACACGACCTTGTAGTAATGAGGCCAAACACCTGGATGTCCCAAGGTGCGCCACAGGTACATAGGGACCTTACCTCACCTGTTGGGACCCTTGTGAGTCATCAGGTGAGTGAAACAAAGGTGTATGAGGTGTTTGAGTGTAGATAATAGGTAGAATGAGTGTCAGGTGTGTAGTTACTATGAATCACTGCTTACAGGTGTGTTCGCTTGGTGATATTGGTTGCTTAAGTTTCCCTTGTACCTGGTTAATTTGAGGGTTAAATAGGTGGGATTTAAAGGGTTATATAAATAGATATGAGGTGTGTGGTTACAATGAATCATCACTATTATATCTATCTTGTTAATACTATGGGTTTTCCTCACTACCCCTTCATTTGTGGATAATGGTACAGGTTGGTGATTAAAATGATGCTGTGTTGGTGCCTAAAGGGTTAGTCAGGTGAGAGGCTGAATGAATCTGGGAAAATTATCAGAGGAAATTATTATGAATCATCACTACTGCATGTTATTTTGTCATCTTTACCCGTTTTCTTCGCTATTCCTTGAGTTTTGGTTCATTCAAGGGTTTAGTAGGTGAGATAATGGTGTTGCTGATCTGGACGGTTGAATAATTAGAGTGATAAATGTTGTACTCTCTCTCTCTCTCTCTCTCTCTCTCTCTCTCTCTCTCTCTCTCTCTCTCTCTCTCATAAAATAACATAACTAACGACACAAAAACCCTGAAAATTTGAGACAACCATAAAAAAAATCACAAAATATAACATACATTTATAGACATATTTTACAAGTATAATACGAATTTCCTGAACTAACCCAACTCAACACAAACAAAACACAAAACAACACAACTCAAGGCACAAAATGTCGGAAAATTTGCACACTAACCATGAAAATAACTCCCAAAAAAAATCACATATGAAAAAATTATACCTTTCCGAATATATATAACAAATTACTTAACCCAACCCAACCCAAACTAACCCAAACACAAATTCACATACACGCAGACACAAAAACCCTAAAAATCAACAAAACAACCGCGAAAATAACAAAAAAAAAAACACGTACATAAAAAATAACATCTTTCACAACATACATTACGAAATTCTTAACCTAACCTCACCAAACTCAACCCAACCTAAGCCAAACATGAAGTAACATTAATATCGCCATAAAAACCCACAGAAAAGCAAACTAGGCCCATAAACAACCTGAAAAACTCGCACCATGAATCAGCAAAGTGGGGGGCAGGCACATAAACAACCTCCATTTTCCCGTTATTTCACCTTTCTCTTTAAATTCCCCACCTGATAATTACCCAGCAATGTTATCTGACCCAGTACCCACCTAGATTGCTGAGAAGATTTGCGTCTATCTCCATTTTTGAGAGAGGGAGGGAGGGAGCTCTCTCAACGAGGGTAGCGGCAGCCATTGCTAGGAGGGGACTGACGGAGAGATGAACAGCGGGAAGCGTAGGGCTATTGAAAGATCTCGTGTCACTGCCAATTGTGGGTTTGTTTGGGGTTTTCTTGGTGTATATTTTGTTTTTGGTTACTTATTTTGGGTTTATGGACGGTTTATGATCCTGTTTCAACTTCTTGGGGTTATATTTTGGGTAATGGGGTTGGAAAATTACAGTTTTCTTTCTTATTTTCCCTTATTTTCTTCGACTTCGCGTATTTTTGGTCTATAATTTGTTTTGAATGTTAATTTGGGTTTATGAATTATTTCTATTCCTATTTCAACTTCCTATGGTTATATTCCAGGTAATATGGAATGAGAAACCGTATTTTTTTTTTTTTCCTCGACTTCACCTATTTCTTAATGTATATTTTGTGTTGGTTATTTACTTGAGGTGTTTCGATGGTGCTTACTTAACCGACTAATCTGAAATACGAGACAGGAAAACCCCTTGAAAACACGTATTTCTCTCTAACTTTCCTGAGAGAGAGAGAGAGAGAGAGAGAGAGAGAGAGAGAGAGAGAGAGAGAGAGAGAGAGAGAGAGAGAGATGCATTGTCTCATCATCCATTACTAAACATTTGAGTCGAAGAAATATAATCCCTGCCCAATACACAATAACAAAGAGATCAAAGGTAGTCCATGCGTGCACAATGACCTAAGAGAAGATGCGTTTTAACAAAGTCAGGATATATTAGCACCATTTCCCTCAACTAGAATGAACTGTAATAGGAAATTGAAGTCAAGAAGTCAGCATTATTGTCCCAACCATTACTCAGACTAACCACAGCTAGAGAGTCGAGGAAATAAAGTCATTTTGAATCGCTGCCAAAACTGTAAACCAGGTGTGATTTAGCGGCAGAGAAGACAGGAAGGTTCAAGAAAATACCAGATTCCAAGGTGTTTTGTAATCTTTCATCCCGTATTACTGGATTGAGAGAAACTAAAGGATATCACTCAACTTTTCTTTTCTTTTATTTTTTGTCAGTATAGAAGATAAAGATGAGGAAAACGTAGAAAAATCAGATATAAAAGAAAAATACAAGTTTTGAAGGTGTTTTTATAACCTCGAATTCAAATTACTGGGTCGAGAGGAAAAATGAATATGAATAAATATATGAACAAATAGAAATAAAAAGGAACAGAGCTTATCCAGTCCATTCTTTGCCAGTTACAGACAAGCATAACACAGGAAGGTTCAAGAAAATACAAGTTCTCAAGTGGTTTTGTAATTCCCCACTCAGATTAGTGCCGAGGGGAAATAATAGATGTTACTGAGGCTTTTGTTTTTCTATATAATGACAAACAGAAGATACAATGAAGCTAGGTCTGAGAGAGAGAGAGAGAGAGAGAGAGAGAGAGAGAGAGAGAGAGAGAGAGAGAGAGAGAGAGAGAGAGAGAGAGTACAAAAACACAAAACAGGATGAAAATTATAAACATTTTTCTCATATAACCTCTACATATGAAGACTCCTTATAAAATATACACCAAAAAACAGACAGTCAGACACATAACATCAATAAAAAGACTCAAAATCCACAATGAAAAGTCAACATTTACTCTCATAGTCCATTTTCTTTAACTGCTCTTATACAAACACACCTGTACACTTTTCTATCACAAACATTAATATATTGAGGCCCTGGCTGGAAATAAAGACCATTACTACCACAATTATCCGAATCGCCATCACACAACCCTTAGAACACGTGGGCTGGAAATTATCTCCGGGTCGTAACCTGGCCGAGCAAAGGAGAGGAGAGAAAAAGAAGCTGAGATGCAATAAGGCACTAATTCAGTTTTTTTGGGGAGCCAGTATACGAACCAGCAATTTCAGGGCAAGATTTGAGGGAGAAGAGAAGGAAGGAGAAGAGCTGATCAATTCTATTACGGATAACACGTTACAGAAACAAGCGGAGGAAGAAAGGCGGGCGTTTTTACATTTCACTATCTCTATATATAATCCCGGTAAGTATTCGCTCATTTTGTTGGATTTACATACATAATTTAGTTGTATGGAATGAGTTTTTGCACCTGGAGTGTTGTCACGTATACCACCAAAACGGAGTCTTATCTTGGCCCAAACAAGACACCTTGGTAATCAGACATAGTACTGCCTGAGGATTCCTTCACACGATATGCTCGAAATATTGTCCTTAGTACCCTTTAAACCCCATAATTTATCAGATATGCTCCCAATATTATCTCTGGCAATCTCCAGCTACCTAACCTACTCCCCCACATGGCCACTGTAATCTGATAATCTGATATGCTCCCAGTATTTTCCCTTGTACCCTCTAAATTAAATGACTACCCCCTACAGACAGTATTGTTATCAGATATGGTCCCAGTATTGTCCCTGACACTCCCTAACCCCCTAATTCATCCCCACAGGCACCATTCTCCTCACGGCCGTGCGCAGAATGAAGCTCATCACACACAACATGCTCACTAGTAAGGGGATGAAGAATGTGAAGGAAGGATTCCCTCTCAAGATTCAGGTGAGGGGACGAGAGGGAAGTTTGGGGTGTCGTTAGAATAAGGTGAAAATAGAAGTGTAGATGGAAAGATGGGGAGATATACCAACATTTTTATTATAATTTGTAGGTATTTATCATTCTAGTAATTGTTTGCTCTTCCCTCTTTTTTTTTTCATATAGAGTTAGTTGTGTTGAATCTCAGTACTACATAGAAGAATTTTTATTAATATTATTTCAGTTACTGTTCCTTTCATTCAGTCATCATCTTTTCCAGCAGGATATTCTGGCTTTATCATTTATTCCTAGGTATCATGGCTCCGAACCAATACATTCCTTATTATTTCCGTAAAATTTAAAAGATATGTGGAGTCTGCTCAAGGGATGAAAATTTGGGGAGGGTGTGACAGATAAGATATGTAAATTAAAAGTACAAAACAACTGACTGATCCACAATTACCAGGCAGAGGAAATGAGGAACGTGGACATCGACTACGACCGGGACTTTATCACCAGGATGATCCCCAAGCTGGACTGGAAGGCCCTGGTGTTTGCTGCCCAGTGTGTGAGTACCTCCAGACACCACCACTACCACCATCACCCCCCCCCCCCACTGCCTGCTACTTGCTTCCTTCAGTAATCATGGAAAGATTTACTAGAATTTGGAGAGTGTAGAGGCCTTGTGTTGAATGTAAAAAGAGCATAGGTATATATCTGTATCTATATACCTTTATCATGTAGGTATATTCTGTATCTATTATCTATCTTCAGGTTGGCTACAGAAATGCTCGTTTTCTTCACCTCACTGTAACGTTTAGCAGAATTCTGAGACATAAGAGGCCTTGCAGTTAATACAAAGACAGGACAGTAAGAGGAATATTCTGTATTATCAGCATTCTATATTATCTCTGACACATCTCTCCCCAGGTCGGCCACAAAGAGGACCTCCCAGACACTTTACCGGATGGCTATGAGAACGACAACGAACTCCTGAAGCGTCTCCACCACGTACTCCTTGAGGTGAGCAGTGAGTGGTGCAAGTGTGTGACTGACAACTGGCAACACTGAGAGATGCGTACTGAGTGTGGCAGTGAGAGGAAAGGGCTGTTGAGGCTGTGGCTAATAGAGGAAGCAAAGCGAACAATGAAGGGTGTATTGGAGGTGGTACAGTTAAGGAAGGGAGTATGAGTGCTTGACTATTGAGGCTGTGAAGTGAGCATCGGGTATGGCTGAGAGAGGGGCACGTAGAGGTGGTAGTGAGATGGGTACTGTGTGTGGGAATATAAGGAGAGAATTGACTGTTGTAGCTGGCTGTGAAGTGAGTACTGGTGTGGTTAATCATAGAGGAAAGTTTAAGATGAAACCTTAGTTGTGACATAACCATACCTAATCTAACCTCACTTAAGCTAACCTAACCTCATCTAACCTAACACCCAAAAAAGTTAACCAAAGAGAAAAGTTTAAGAACATAAGAACATAAGAAATAAAGGAAGCTGCAAGAAGCCATCAGACCTACACATGGCAGTCCCTGTATAAAATGAAGGAATCTAACTTGGCTCTAACTTTACCTAACTTAACCTAACCTACACCCAAGCTGACCTGACCTCACCCAATCTAACCTTAACAAACAAAAAGAATTTAACCAAAGAGGAAGGTCCAAAATGAAACCTAATTTAATTCTAGCCTGATGTGACCTAACTGATGCCCCCCTCTCCCACACACCAGGTGGAGGTGATCAGCGGGTGCCTGGAGTGCCCTGAGACGCAGAGAAAGTTCCCAATCAGCAACGGCATTCCCAACATGTTATTGAATGAGGACGAGGTGTAGCAAGCCCTCTCACTCACCCCTCGTCAGCTGTAGTCTCTAAAACTGTACTAATGTGTATGTATCTCTCTCTCTTCCTTTCAGATCCTCATTTCTCAATCTTTCCTCTCTGCAAAGTTTCTGTCATTTTCTTAGTACCTGATTCTTTTCCTTAGATTTTCCTTGTATCCTTAAAAAGTTTCCCATTCATGTCTCTAGAATTGCACTAATGTATCTCTCTTCTCTTCTATCTCTTTACAGACATTCCTCTCCTCTGCCTTCTCTGTTCAATCTCTGTCAATTCTGAGGTGTGGCAAGGCTCTCCATGTTTCCTTCACCAACTCCTTTGTCTCTAGTTATGTATCTCTCTCAGACTTTCTTCTCGGTCATTCCATTCCTTTGCCTTCTCTGTTCAGTTTCTGTTTCTACTGTGAAATCTAATCTTGAAATTTCTCTCATGTCCTCAGAAATATCCTGCTTTTTCTTCCTCCCTCATGTCTCTAGGATTACACTAAGGTATCCCTCTTTATCTCCTACTTAACCATTGCTTTCCTATGGTTCTTTGTTAAATTTCTGTCAGTTTCTAAGTATTCAAGTTCTCGTAAAAGGTTTCTGTTCTTCAGTTTCTTTCATTCCTCAAACACTCCTTCCTTTAACTCCTTAATTAGGTTTCTGTTTTCAGGGTATTGATTTTCTATTACTTCAGGTCTTCTATGTGCCATCCAAACAAACCTCTTGTCTTTCAATCCTCCTCTTACTCCTCCAATGCTCTCTTCCTCTTAGTTGCTTACTGGATTTTTTTGGTAAATTTCTGACTGCTTATGTTCTCTTGTGTTTTTGTCTCATTCTGTTCGGTTTTCCATCTCAAAATCTTACACCTTTTCAAAATTATCCTTATATTAGGGAAGAAAACTCCTCTTCCTCCTCTTTCTCCTCCACTCACTCCCCAAACACTTTTCTCTTTCTCTCTCTCACTTTTTATTATTACATTCTCCTCCTCCTCCTCCTCCTCCACTCACAACATGAACATTCCTGTCCTCTCTTTCTCTCTCTCTTTACTATCTGTTCCTGTCTACGCTCCCTCAGTTATGGTCATTATTACTGATTCTATCACTCTTATGAATAGCTAGATGTCTGTCTGTCTGTCTGTCTTTGCATCTTGTGTTGTGGTTAGTGTGTTAGTTCATGTACAAGTGTGGTGAATGTTTCCATTATGTTTGTGTCTGTTTTTCCTACTTTTTTTCTCATAAAGAGTTAAAGAAATCATTGGTGTGTGTAAATGCTTCCTCGTTTTCTAAGTATATTTTGGTTCTGGGGTAATCTGATCTTGTTTCGTTTACTTAACGGAGAGAGAAAAGAACGAACAACTTTTCCAACTTTTTTCTCATGAAGATAAATCGATGGTGTGTGTGTGTGTGTGTGTGTGTGTGTGTGTGAATGATTCCTCGTTTTCTAAGAATATTTTGGCTTTGGGGTAATCTGATCTTGTTTTGTTTACTTAATGGAGAGAAAAAAGAACAAACACATCAGAGGAACAGCACACATACGAGTACATCACTTTGGGGACAAGGCAAGAGAGACAAAGTTAAAACAAACAAGAGGTGCCCACCCTAAGCCATCTCCAGCTCATCAAAGTCCTCCTCAGCTGGCAAGTGGCTGGACCCTCTCACATCTGGCCTCAGTCTGGTGTTGACCCACAGCTGCTCTGCATACACCCACACTGTCCTCCCTGCCACCTCCACCCGCCCTGGCTTGCGTGCGTTGGGCTGAAAGTGCACCAGCCTCATTCCTCTTTCTACCAGCCCATGGAGCACTCTGGAGAAAGGGAGGAGTGTCAATTAATGAAAAGACTGCTATTCTGGTCCTAATTCTGTGTTATATATTTAGTCAGAAGTAGCTGGAAGGGGATGAGTAGGAAGACTGTTTTCTGTACTACTTTTTTAGTCTTCCTAATTCAGTGCTGCTCTGGAGAAAGGGAGGAGTGTCAATTAATGGAAAGACTGCTATTCTGGTCCTAATTCTGTGTTCTATATTCAGTCAGAGGTAGCTGGAAGATGACTAGGAAGACTGTTTTCTGTACTACTCCTTTTCTAGTCTGGTTCTAATTCAGTGCTGCATCCAGTAGGGTCCTCAAACTGACCTGGTATAGTTGGCAATGACAGAGGTGAGGATGTCAGGGTTAGACATCACTTCATCATCAAGAAGGCGTGTCAGGTGGATCTCAACACCCAGCTGTCTTGTCCTCTGTAGGATATCTGTCTGACAAAGTGAAGCAAGACACATTATTTTCCAGAATTAACTATATGAAAGCAAAACACATATATACACACATACATTACCTCATCAGAATACTGGTCTGACAAGGTGAAGCAGCACAACATATTCCCTTCAGATCCCTTTACAGAAACCCAACACAACCTGACAAGATGAGAATATAATCTAATACTGGAAGGTTTAACAGAACATCTCCTAACCTCACTAGAAGAATAAGAGGACAAGAATACAATCTAAAACTGAATTCCTTTACAGAACATTCCTTACTTCACAAGAAAAGACAAAAAGGAGAATGCAACCTACTCCTGCAAGACCTAACAGAACACTCCCTAACCTCACCTTGAAGATGGAGTGCTCGAGGGCCTCAAACTCTCCCCCATCAATGTCAATTTTGAGGTAGTCCAGCTGATGGTGGTGGTGGTGCAGTAGGTACATTATATTATCAAGAGGACGGTGCAGAAAAAAATGGTGCTTGTGAATGGAGGAATTAGAGGAGGAATGGGAGATGTGAGATGTGGAGAGTGGGGAGGAGATGGGTGGTGTGGAGGAGAGGGGAGAGGATACAGGAGAGGAAGAGGGGGTGTTGTAACTCTTGACCAAATGCACGTCTTCATCAGTTGACAGAAGGATGTGTAGGAAGGTGACTCTGTGGGTGATAAGACGTGAGTGTTAAGGACTACTACTGTTGCTGCTACTCCTCTTCCTCCTCCTACTACTACTACTACTACTATTTTCATACTTCTAATAGTGTTACAGGAAATGGTATCATAAAAAAAATACTACCCAACTACCAGCACCAACTACAACTACTACTACCACCACCACTAATACTACAACTATAAATGTTACTACTACAGCCATGACAATAAAAAACAACAACTACAACTACAACCACTATTATTACTACCACTCCACTCTGATAATGCACTACCACCACCACCACCACCACGTCTACAACTCCACTCGCAACCATCATCACCGCCACCACCAGCATTACCTCTTGAACGGGTGTCTGCCGAGTCCATCCAGCAGCGGCGTGTCCTCGAAGACCATCACGTGACATCCCAGCTGTGACATGGCTGCGTCGAAGGTGAAGTCCCCGCCTGACCCGAAGGAGTACACGAGGCAGGAGGAGGAGGAGGAGGAGGAGGAGGTGGGGAGTGTTGGGGATGAAGGAGCGTCGAGGCATACCATTCTAAGAGAGAGAGAGAGAGAGAGAGAGAGAGAGAAGCGTTTTTAATATATTTTACGGTTCTATTTACATATTAACAAGATTTCTACATTAAATACAGGGGAAGCAATTTTGAGAATGAATCCGGCTTATCATCTCTGTGGCCTTTGAAAGTCGTGGCGAGAGAGCTAAGTTTCTCAATACGTCTCTCTCTCTCTCTCTCTCTCTCTCTCTCTCTCTCTCTTACGTACTTGTCACCATCGTAAATCCCAACCCATGAGTTCCCGCCCTGTCTGATCAGCTTCCTGCAGCGCGCCGTGGGTCCTTCCATCACCAACAGCAGCGCGTCAAGGGAGCGTGTGAGGTTTGCAGCTGCCACCTCGCTACTTGCCATCCGAGCAGCGCGTGACGGAGGGAAGGCAGCCAGCACCTTCTCTTCCGGTGTGGGAGGCGGGGAGGCCATGACATATTGTGGGGGAAGAGGAGGAGGATCTGTATATGAAGAAAAAAAAGGAGAGGGATGGTGAGAAGCTATGCTGATGAAGAGGAAGAGGAGGGGGAAGATCTGCAAGTGGAAAAAAAAAAAAAAAGAAAGAAAGGAAGAGGGAGAGGTGTGGGTTGGATGGTCGGGAAAATTATGTTGAAGAGGAAGAGAATTTGCAAGTGGGAAAATAATCAGAATATGAAGACGATCTGCAAGTAGAAAGTTAAGTCACTGGTTTTCAAGGATGTTTCCACGACTGCAGTGAAGGTTTACGAGGCATTCACGCGTGGTATATGAAACAATACACTTGAGAATCCTATTAACCATCATTGTCGCCTTTGCAAAGTCCTTATGAGAGAGAAGACGTTTTAAAATATTCTATTACCTTTGCTTTCAACATATACAAGCTTTATCGTGGTTTCCAAAGGCATTTAATGAAAATTTATGAAATATCTACTTTGTAAATGGAAAAAAAAGGTAGTTGAAAATTACTTTATAACAGAAAAGGTATTTAACGAGCTCCATCTTTAGTTATCATCCTTTTCAAGAGCATTTAGCATTATTTTACGCACTCTGTATTGTATAATTGTAAAAAAAAAAAAACACACACACGAGAACCTACTTAACCATCACTGCGACCTTTGAAAACAGTCCTTACGAGAAATAAAGCGTTTTAAAACATCCATATTATCTGAACTGTAAGGCGTCAAACATTACTGGGCACTATGTACATCACTGCCCTTTGTACCTTGTTGCTGGAGGCGCAGGGATGGATGCTGCAGGACACACAGGAACCCCAAACACGGCAGCAGGAAGCATAAACGTCTTGCTGGAGATAACATTCCGGTCTTGGGTCAGTTTTGTACCTAGATACGTAGCCTAGTGTACATTACAAACATGCACACCCTCTCGTCAAATGTCAGAGTTTTTGATGCATTAAAACTTGATACTTTTCTGGAATTTGTGGTTTTCTTTCTTTTTTTTCTTACTTTAATTCTTTCTTTCTTTCTTCTTTTTTTCTTCTTTGCTTTCTTTTTTTTTTTTTTCTTAGTTCCTTTCAAAGCACACAAATCTTTCACCTCATCAAGACTTTTCCCACGAGAATTTATAAAGTTTTGAGTATAGGAATTTTTGTAAACTTGAGTCATGTAATATTTTGCATTAGCTTTTCACACTGTCCCATCACCTCCAACACACACACACACACACACACATTACAGATTAAGGACCATTCTGAAACATTTCTGCGCCACACCTCCACTACTTTCAGAAGGGTCTATATAGTTGAAGTTACACAGGTTTTTAAGAGCATTTTTACGGTTCTAGTGACAGATTAACAAGATTTCTATATTATCAACATGAGAAGCAGTCTTGAGAACCCTGCTGATCATCTCTGTGGCCTTTGAAAATAGCCGTGGTGAGAGAGCAAAGCGTTTTAAGGATGTTTTTACGGTTTAATGACAGATGAACAAGATTTCTACATTAAGAAGAGGAGAAACACTATTGAGAACCCTGCTGATCATCTCTGTGACCTTGAAAATAATCGTGGTGAGAGAGCAAAGCGTTTTAAGGATGTTTTTACAACTTTAATGACAGATGAACAAGATTTCTACATTAAGAAGAGGAGAAACACTATTGAGAACCCTGCTGATCATCTCTGTGGCCTTGAAAATAGCCGTGGTGAGAGACCGAAGCGTTTTAGAACACGGACCAAGCCTGACGAGGAGGAAAGCAACGTGGACAACACCACAGCCTGATTACAATGCGTCACTAGGGAAACAGGAAGAAACACGTCCAAAATACAAGGCTGGGTAGATTATTTTGAGCATATTGAGGCAAACTTTCCTTGTCTGACGTATTGCGCAGGTGTTATTTTAATTATACTTAGGCTAGCATTTCTTCTCTCTTTTCTATAGATATTAAAGGAAAATATCCTGAGAGAGAGAGAGAGAGAGAGAGAGAGAGAGAGAGAGAGAGAGAGAGAGAGAGAGAGAGAGAGAGAGAGAGAGAGAGAGAGAGAGAGAAAGAGAGCAAAAACTAGATAAAGAAAATACACATTAATTTGCTTTCTACTTTCATATCTACTCTGTCCACCTCCCTACTGCAAGAGTTAACCAGTATTCCCAATCTTTCGTGTCAAATCACACACACACACACACACACACACACACACACACACACACACAATACTTTCTACTTTCATCCCTATTCAGTCCACCTCCCTACTGCAAGAGTTAACCAGTATCCTCAATCTTTCAGCTACATTAGATCACCTACATATTCAACTGCTTTATAGGCACGAGTGTTGCTGTAGAGGCGGCGAGGTGGTGGGCGGAAGAGTGTGTTAATCCACAGCTGCTCAGCCAGGATAGAAAACGTGATGCCAGCCACGGTAGCGAAGGTAGGACTCAAGTAATTTGGCTCATAGTAGGCGAGACGAAAGCCACGAGAGCGAAGGGTCGTGAAGAAGCTGTGGGGGATGGAAGAGAAGATAAGATGGGTGACAAAGGTGACTAAGCAGAGATTGTGAAAGGAAGGTGAGGGAAGGGAAAAAAGGGGGAATTCAGGATTTGGAATACTGATAGATAAGTAGAAAGAATTATGAACAGGTTGTGAAAGATGAAGAAAGGTGATACGGTGTAGGTGATGATGTCTATTTATCTATCTATCTATCGATTAATCTATCAACCTACTTATCTATCTATTCATCTATCTATTTATCAATCAATCTATCTATCTATCTGTCTTTGTCTATATGTCTTTCTGTCTATATATCTAATCTATCTGTCTATCTATCTATTCACAGACTACCACCACCACCACCACCACCACGCACTTCAAATACCCAATTAATGAACACAACCTTGCACCATACTAACGCAATGTACTTGTAGAGGGCCGTTACTGTTTCCTCTGCTGTGATATTTGGCTTCAGAAAATCCGTCATATGTATTTCAATAGCCAGCTGTCCCACACGTGCTAGAATATCAGTCTGTTGGGGAGAAAGAGGGAAAGAGAGAGATGGTCAGTATTAAAAGCCTTGCCCTCTTACCATGGCTGTTTTCAGAGGCCACAGAGGTGATCAGCCGGGTTCTCAAGACTATTTCTCCCGTTAATGATGTATAAATGTCAATTTGTCACTAAAACCACAAAAAAAAAATATCCTTAAAAACCCATGTAGCCTTTTGAATGTAATGAAGGTGAAGTCAGAGGTGTTTAAAAATACAGCTATATAGTTCTGGTAGTAGTAGTAGTAGTAGTAGTAGTAGTAGTAGTAGTAGTAGTATTCTGAAGATAGACAGACAGACAGACAGGCACAGTACGTAGACAGAACATAATAATAATAATACATACATACAGACAGACAGACACCAGCTAACTATTTAATACAACATGGCGCAATACAATGATAAGAAACATTCTGACGTCACAACACCGCCATATGATGCAATACAAGAAGAGGAGATGAAGGAAAAAGAATAATAATAATAGGAAGAAGAGGAAGAAGAAAAGAAGAAGAAGAAGAAGAAATGAAACAGAATGATAAAAGGGAAGAGGAATAAAGATGAATGAATGGAAGAATTATGTTTAGCTAGTGATGTCTGGCAACTGAATACAGATAAGGTTGCAATATATCAGAGCGAGTGAGTGAGTGCGTGCGCGAGTGCCTTGCGGGTAAGTAGCATGAAAAGTTTTCTCTCTCTCTCTCTCTCTCTCTCTCTCTCTCTCTGCAGTTCTCCATATTGTGTACTTACTATTATTGATTATTATTTTATTGTGTTTGTTACAGAAAAGAAAGGAAAAGAGAGAGAGAGGAAAAATAGTTGTGTTCTATCACGTGATCGTAGAAGTTAAGCTACTACTACTATTACCACCACCACTACTACTACTACTACTATACAACCACCTACTATCACCACTTCTACCACTACAACTACCACTACGACCAGCACCACAACTAGAAGTACCACCTCCACCACAATCATTACCACCACTACCATCACCACCACCACCACCACTGCTGCTGCTGACACCACCTCTAGCAACCTACAGATTCAAGGTAAAGAATGATAAAACTGGACAGTAACAGCTGATATACAATTGATAAATACATAATTATCTTTAACACTTCTGCTACTACTACTACTAGTACTACCTGACTCGCATATATTTAACACGAATTAACATTAAATAACACTAAAATCTCTTAATATCAAGGTTAATAACAAAATAAAATCACTGGACAGCAAAACGAGGATATTACAAAGAGTTCTCTATTCTGACCTTCCACTTCGTATTCCTCCTCCGTCAGTAGTGAAGAGGTGGCAGGAACATGATTACGATTCGCAGCAGGCTTGTGTGACGTGATGGCGACGGTGGTGAGGTGATGGAAGGAGAAGAACAGTAAGTACAGGTCACACAGGCAGCATAGCATTAATGTTTTTAGCTTCTGCATTGCTAAAACTCTTATTAGGTTATTAGGCTCAAAAAATTAGATGCGTTTTTTCCTGCCACTCCTCAGAACTAGTTATTTTTTTCCCCCGTGCAGTCTTTAGAACGTTATTATTTATTTATTTTCCTTTTTCCTTCCAGTCTTGAGAACCAGTTAACTTTTTTTTTTCCTTGCAGTCTTGAGAGCGTAAAGTTATTTTCCTTCCAATGTTGAGAATTATTATTAACTTTTTTTTCCTTACAGCCTTCAAAACGCTAACTTTTTTCCCCCTTCCACTACTCAGCTTGTGTTCCGTTTGTTATGCTCACAATACACAAGCAATGCATTAATATAAATTTGCACTGTTGTCCGTCTGTGCGTGCGTGCGTGCGTGTGTAATTCTGCGGCACAATACAATATTCAACACTTTTTCACATTACGTGTTATATATGGTGTGTGTGTGTGTGTGTGTGTGTGTGTGTGTGTGTGTGTGTGTGTGTGTGTGTGTAGCATACTGTCATAAGCATAAGGCATCCCAGTGGGCAAATGTCACGTAATTCACGTGGAATACACGTGGATCCTGCACGTGGATTACTCATGGATATTTGATGGAAAATGCAAAATCGAATTCACGTGAAAATGAACACGTGGAATACACGTGTACAAATTCACGTGTAATACACGGTAATATCTGGTGGAATAATCCATGTGTTTATTTATCCGTGAATTATCTGAGCTTTTGTAGTTGATTCCAACAAGTTTGAAGGCTGCATTATCGTGCTCTGGTAA
The DNA here is from genome assembly GCF_035594125.1 of Scylla paramamosain. Taxonomy (NCBI): domain Eukaryota; kingdom Metazoa; phylum Arthropoda; class Malacostraca; order Decapoda; family Portunidae; genus Scylla; species Scylla paramamosain. Next base: position 1,326,159 of record NC_087187.1, read on the forward strand.
TCTGCATGTCATCAGTGCATCCAGTCTCTCAGTATATGTTTCTGTATCATTTACGTAAGCTATAGTCGAATAGGCTATTATAAACAGAAACATATCCTTTACGAGACCGCACATTGTTGACAGGCAGGCTGGTAGAGCACGATAATGCAGCCTTCACACTTGTTGAATGCAACCATAGTACTGTGCAATTTCAGAATACAAGGTAGGCATGTAAAAAATACAAGTAATACAGAAAGTGTGTATATATATATTCTTCAGTCTTACACTTTTTCATAAATTTAATAATCTTCATCCTTGTAAAAATATCAAAACCAAAATAATTTCCATATTTTATGAAAAAAAAAAAAGTTAGTGCTTGCATTTTTATATATAAAGGCTTTCAAGATATCTGACTTGAATGAAGAATAACTGCAATATATAAATGGATGATCCCAGTAATACAAAAAATTAAAACTTTGTTTAGCCACAATCCATCCATAGCCTGACACCTGCTCCTATGCATTACCTCCCCATGCCATGGTCCAGAACAGCAGAAACCACCCTTGAACTGTGAGGGTGACCATCCGCCATCCCGGGCCACGACTCAATAAATGGGTTCCCATGGCACTTGTGCCTAGCATTATCCCTGGGCATGTGCCACAAGTGGGACTATAAAAGGTAGAGAAGAATGGGCAGATCCCCAGCCTAGTGTCACCCTAAACAGTAGAGGTATATAGAACAAGAGAAAGACAGAAATGGCTATGGGAAGTAAAGGACACCAAACCTCACTCTGACAAAGAGTCAGCCCACCACTCGGAAAAGTAAGAGAACGTAAAAGAAAATGGACAGAAAGCAAAGGGAAATGAGAAGGGAAAATATGTCAAGCGGTAAAAAGACCTGCTATGGGCTAGTAAAAGAGATCCCCACCCAGGGCCAGAATCAGTCGCCTCTTACGGCACACAGCCGACATGGAGAGGGCTACATTCTAGTATCTATGTAGCCCCAGGGGGAATATATGCAAAGAATACCAGGCCTGCCACAAGTACACAATATGCTTAAAACAATACAGACCACAGTTGTCAATGAAATTAAGCATTTTGTGAATTGATACTTGTGTAGCTCCATACTTTTTCATTTACGTAAAAATACATGGGAACCTAAGTGGTAGGCAAAAGCAAAATTATAAATTAAAATGTTATATCTATTACTAAATTACAAAATAAATAACTGTTAATAATACTAGTTTGCTTTTATAATCTGAGATCATTAATATCATCTCACATAAATATCATGAGGTAATATCCCAATCGGTTCAAATTTTACAGCAGTAAGTCTCTCTCCACATCTTAAAACCATTCTTAAGCTTGAATCCCATAACGACAAGTTGAAAGAACCAGGACCAGGTTAGCGTGGTGGCGGGAACAGCTTGTCTGAGGTTCGGTTCTCGGCGGTCCTGGTTCTTTCATTCTTAAGCTTCTCTAACATCCCCCCTTATACTGTTTACACATCAATAAATTTTGTCATTCTGATAGAAAAAGAGCTTCTTTAAGAGAGAGAGAGAGGGGGGAGGAAGGGAAATGTACACATAGTTACAATATATAAGGTCATCTGTGTACAATCAGTCATGAGATAAATTTACCAGCATTTTTTTAGTAACATACAAAATGAAAATACTTTATCTAGTCATACCCACTGCCACCAGAAGTCGAACCCGGGTCTCTTGAGTGAGAGCCAGGCAGCAAGACCCCTACACCACAGTGGTGTAGTGGTCTTGCTGTCTGGCTCTCACTCAAGAGACCCGGGTTAGACTCCTGTTGGCAGTGGGTATGACTAGATTTTTCACTGCGCTATTGCAGTTCATCTTGGTATGAAAATACTTTACTTCACCAAGGTCATGCATGAGACAAAGATTGGTTTGTTTTAACATTCTTGCAGATCTTAACTGATTGTAAGTACCATTTTACAGTCGGCGTGAAAAAAATATCCCCACCTGCTGTATCATTAAGTTTTAACAACACAACATTACGTTCTTGTTTATTTAGGTTTATTTAGCCACCAGCGGACACGAAAACACTTGTCACGGCCAATAATGAACATCTGGCATCTCCATGCTTTCAATTTAATAATGTGACAGATTAACGAGATTCAGTAACCGCCAGGCAGTGTGTGAGGGAGGGTGTTTACTCCCTCCTGTCACGGAGAGGTACTTCCCGCTTCTGCTCCCGTTTCCTCACATATCGCTCGCCTCTCCTCGTGATATCGGTCACCCTTTGCTTCAGAATGGGGCCTGCCAAGCTAAGAATGGAGGAGAAAGGTGCTATACTGGCTCTATTTCGCGAAGGCCTCAGCAAAAGAGAAGTGGCAAGAAGGACAAGAAGATCAGCGAAGTGTGTCCGTAATGTCATCAAAGCAACCAGTGCCCACGGCGGTGTTATTCAAAAGAGAAAGCAGGGGTCGGGGAGGAAACGAAAGACAGGCCAGAGGACGTACATGCTGTTGCGACGTGAGGTGCTGAAGAACCCTTTCATCACCGCCAAGGAATTAAAAGGAATGCATAGAGATGTGCTGGGAGATGTGGCAGTGAGAACACTTCAACAGCGGCTACAGAAAGATTTCAAGCTACCGTGTCGTCGGGCAGCTCACAAACCTCTCCTCACCGAAAAAATGAGAAAACAGCGGCTTGATTTCTGCGGACGCTACAAGCACTGGACTTCAGCAGACTGGCGAAAAGTTGTGTTCAGTGATGAATCTGCCTTCAAAACTATTTCAAAAGGACAGAGAACCGTGCGACGTCCTGTGGGTGCGAATCGTTTTGACAGCAAGTACACGGTAAAGACGGTTAAGTTTCCAGCAGGTGTGATGGTGTGGGGTTGCTTCAGTGGTGAGAAAGGTAGTGGGGGCTTGTACTTTTTAGACAAAAACATGAACATGAATGCTGCGCTGTATATGAACGTGCTGACAGATCACATGCTCCCATTTTATGAATCCCACGAGAACGCTCATTTCCTCCAGGACGGTGCTCCATGCCATCGGGCAAAGCGTGTGATGGAGTGGCTTACAGAGAACAATGTTTCGTTAATTGAGTGGCCAGGGCACAGTCCAGACTTAAATCCAATAGAAAACTTGTGGAATGAACTAAAAAGAAAAATTGGCAAACTCTCAGTGAACACTGTCGGCGCTATAACGGAAAAACTTCGTGTGCTGTGGGATGAAACTGACTTGGATTATTTCAAAAAATTATCTGACAGTATGCCAAGTCGCATAAATGCCGTTCTGAATGTAAAAGGAGAGATGACAAAATACTAATGTGCACATATGACAGTAATATTAGTGTTTTATTATCCCTAAAAAATGATAAGGTAAAGAATGGTAGAATTGTTAATGTTGTTGTGTTATTATTGTTATTGTTAGCAGGTGGGGACATTTTTTTCGCGCCGACTGTACATCAGCTAATTTTCATTTTTCAATTTTGGAGCATTACGCAATTTTGCTGCAACTATCATTTGTATTTCTGTCACATTTGAATCTGAGAACTTTTTAAGCACGTCACCTTGGTCATGGCTTCTTCTTCGGTGAGGTGTGTCATGGTGTCTCCTGTCATGGTGGTCAAGATTGTCACCTCGATCATGGTTTCTTTTTTGGTAAGGCGTGTCATGATGTCTCCTGTCATGCTGGCCACTGCCATCACTGTTGTCAGATGACTTGGATGTCTTGCTGGATACCGAATCTTTTGTTGCACTGCACTCCATCATCCCATGGGTTCTGGTGGACCGCATATCCAAAGACACCTTAGGAGGAGGTGTTGGAAGTACAACCTGTGAAGGAGCAGAAGCTACCTTATCTTGAGAGGTTGTGACCTGTGGCTTCTGTGAGGCTGGCTTCATGTGGACAGCTTCTGTGGAAAAATCATTACATATTACAAAGACACGAAAAAAAAAAAAAAAACTGTGAAAGGGCTTGGTGTTGGGGGCTGTCAAAGACAAATAAAAGGAGTCAGTGAATAGTCCGGGGAAACCCTTCACCTGTAAATGTTTACAGTCAGACACTTTGTAGACAAAAATGAGATTGAAGAAATTTGCTAACCAAACCACTTTGTGTTTTCCCAGCTATCCCCCACCTCTCAGTTCTCTCAGTTTGTCAATCTAATTATTAATGAACAATAGTATTGCTCTTGTATTCACTGTTATGATTTTCTTCTTTCATAAATTGTTTTCAAATATGACCAGGTATGCCTACCATGTAAGTTTTCACTGCTGAGAAAGTCATCAGGCAGATTTTTCTTACAACGTTTTCTCCTTTTTCTCATGAGTAGACCTTCATCAGGATCACTGTTGCTCTCAGAACTCTCCACCGTAGATGTCAGATGGTAGGTATCGCATTCTTGAAAACTATCTGAGGGGGAAAAAAATAAATAAAAAAAAAAAAATATATATATATATATATATATATATATATATATATATATATATATATATATATATATATATATATATATATATATATATATATATATATAGCGTTGATGAAGTTTCTTGAAATACTTGGGTTATGAACAAGACGTACTCAGTACCATAACTTTATTTTGCACTAAGTTTCGCCACTCAGACTGCTGGCATCTTCAGTCTAATAGAATAAAATACATATTAAATTTACAATTACACCAAAATACTTAAAATATTATAATATAAGATTCCACACCAATACCTCTTATATTAGCCTGAAGATGCCATCAAGTCTGAGTGGCGTAACGTAGCGCAAAATAAAGTTACGGTACTGAGTACATCTTGTTCATAACCCATATATATATATATATATATATATATATATTGCATACCTCGACCACTGCCCATCTCTGGCGCCAAACATTTCATTACCAGCCCTAAATTTTTGTGACATTTATCTCAATCAGGTACAGCTAAAAGGCAACAAAAATGAGCATTTCTGAGGTGAATAAACATGAAAGTGAACGTCATCCAATAACAGCAAGATAATAGTAAAACACCAACCAGAAGTGATCTTCACTTTTTTCAACATAAACTTTCTCCATGATGCAGGGTCTGGTTCTTGCTGATTATGAAGGGCATTCTCAGCATTAACTCCTTGTGGCCAAAACAAGGTTTGGTTCTCTTCTAATACCCAGCTGGATGGCACCACACCCTCTTCTTCTTTCTTACCCTCCAACCAAACTGCTCGTTTCCACATTCTAAATATAAAATATAATTAATCAATGGGCTATGTTCATGCTTTGCATATTTTGTTTCATTAATAACATCAGCAGTAAGATATTCAAGTACAAATAATACAATATTTAAAAGCTAGGCATGTTGGCAGTTTTACCTCTTCAGATAGGTATATGACAAGAATAAAAACCTAATTTCTATATTTTAAATGTAGTATAGAAACAATTACCCATGTCTCAACCTGACAAAATCCTCTTCATAAGCCGAAGAGCAGCACTCCGGGCTGTACTGGCACACAAGGCACAAGGGAGACGAAGAGGAGAGTGAAGATGCAGATGAACAGTTTTGAGATAAAGAACAATGGCCATAAGAGAGATACATAACAAATACAACTTGTGTATGAAGACTAAAATCCTGCAGATCTGAAACGTTTTGCTTAACTTCTCTTTAGTAAACACATATCAGTCATGAGAATACACCATGTACAACTGCCCACCTAACTGGAAATGTCATGTACAACTGGTACTAAAACAACACCATCTTTGTATGGCAATTTTATCACCTTTCTATGCAGCTGCTCTAAGTGAATTACTTTCTTTTTTAAATTACTCTTATTTTTCATAAACACAATGTTAATGAGTTTAGAATTGCATGGTTCAGTAAAAAAATTTTCAGTTTGGCTTTGACGAAGAACATCACATTCATAGTAGACATCATTTTTTAGTTTCCTAAGGAACACAAAATCTTCATTTTTTAACATGAAACAATTATTTTTGTATTTTGTAGATATATATATTCTGTGATTAGCTTCTGTCACTTTTGATTCATTAAACATTTTCTTTTCTGCAAGTCTTTTGAAAACTTGAGAAACTGGATTGTTTGATGACCTCACTAACTGCTTTATTTTGTGAAGTTCATTCTCGTATGGGAAAGCACAAATGTCATTAAGGGAACACTGGTAATTCTCTACATCATCTACCAAGTGAAGAAGATTATGAACATTATATACAATGAAACTTTGACCATATATATATCTCGACACTGTTGTACAAAACACTTAAGTAATTCTCTTGCATATGGTAAGTAAGAATTTCGTATTTCATCATTGGAATTCAATAAAACTGATAAGGACACAGTAAGCAAAAGACTGTTTTTGTATATAATAGGAACAACATCTTTCAGGACAACAATACTTGTGTATAATATATACTGTCTAAATTCGGTGGCCTTCCAGCGATCAATTACAGCTAGTGATCGTGGCTGTCTAGCAAATTCACTTGGTAGTTTGTTGGAAAGACTCTCTAAAGAAGAAGAAATTAAACTTATTTGAAGCTGAGAGAGTTTGCATTTCTTAGAACCTCTTATGAGGAAAAGTAGCATTCTTCTGGTAACACCAAGGCAAATCATATGCATGTAATCCAGTGGAAACCCTTTCACGCAAGATATTCCATACTGAATCAAAGGACTTTTTCCTAACTGATGAGAATCCCTGTACTGTTCCTGATTGAATTTCTCATCAGATCTTTCATTACAGGGTTGTGCAGAGTCTAATACAAGAACATGTGATTGCCAGGTTCCTTTAATTTCACATCTCTCACATGAGTAATACCCATTGTGCCCTTTTATGCATTTGATAAATGAGCATGCAGGTGCATCACAAATAAATGCAACTATTCTTACTGCCAGTCTTTTCCCTTCAAAAACTAAACCATTTTCAGAAAGTTGCTTATATTCTTGAAGAAAATCTTCCAAAAAACTGTCAATAGAATCTGGTTTAGTCTTTCCACAATACAGAGCAACTAATGCTGGCTTAAAGCAGCTGAACTTTATCAGTATAGGCCAGAACTGTTCATTGCTTGATTTATGTAAAGGAATACCATCTATGTTTACACTGAGTTTAACCGAATCATTTTCTTTTACAAATGCTGGATGAGTCTTCAATATATTTTGCAAACATGAACCAATCCCAAAATAATAATAGTGTCCTCCACATTTTTCTAATACCTCTACATACCTTGGAGTTTCCATCAAAGTGCGTGAATCTTTAGGTAGATTATGCCCATTATTCCTCAACAGCTCCAATAATTCATTTGCTGCCTGGCGTGTAATGTTATTTTTTGATGCCCATAAAGCTAATCCTTCTTCAAGTGCCAAATCAGATATATGGTGGTGACTCTCATCATCTGTGCTTAATTCTTCTGGTGCAGTTACTATCAAGGGGGATAAGGATGTACGAGTCATTAAAGTTCCAGGACTGGTGCCACACAAGTTTTATTTCACATCCAGGCTACAAACTATAGGTTATCTCCTTCGAAGTAATCCCCCTGGCACCGCATGCACTTGTCCATCCTTCTCTGCCAGGCTTGCATGCACTGCTGGAAGGATTCTTGCGGGATGCTCCTCAGCTCCGTCGTCACGGCCTTTTTGATGTCGTCCGCATCATCAAAACGGGTCCCCTTCATGACCTCCTTGAGCTTGGGGAAGAGGAAGAAGTCGCACGGAGCGAGGTCAGGTGAGTAGGGCGGTTGCTCCAGCACGGCGATGTTCTTCTTGGCCAAGAACTCTCTGATGCTCAGGGCATTGTGAGCAGGCGCATTGTCGTGGTGAAGCAGCCACGAGTTGCCCTGCCACAACTCCCGCCTCTTCTTGCGCACTGCACGAAGCAGACGCCGCAGTACTTCTTTGTACACATGTTGGTTGACTGTCTGGCCCTGTGGCAAGAACTCGCAGTGGACGATGCCCCTCACATCGAAGAAAGCGATCAACATGACCTTGAAGCTGGACCTGGACTGCCTTGCTTTCTTCGGCCGTGGCGACGCCGGACTCTTCCATTGAAGGCTCTGGCGTTTGGTCTCCGGGTCGTACTCAAATACGGACTCATCGCCGGTGATGACTCTCCTGAGCAAGTCTGGTTCAGTTTCCAGACGCTCGAGGATGTCCTGACACACCTGCATGCGTCGTCCCTTCTGGTCATCGTTCAGGAGTCTCGGCACCATCTTCGCACAGACTTTCCGCATGCCCAGATCTTCAGTGATAATCTTCCACACGCTGTTGTGGTTCATGCCAAGCTCATCTGCGATCTTTCGAACAGTCAACCGACGATCGTCACGCACCATCTGCTTGACACGCTCAACATTGGCCTCATTCCTGCTCGTTGAGGGTCTTCCACTCCTGGGGTCATCTTCCACGTCCTCCCGGCCCTCTTTGAACCTCTTGCACCACTCAAAAACACGTGAGCGTGACATTGTCTCATCCCCGTACACTTTTTGCAGCATACCCAGTGCTTCTGACGGCGTTTTCCCCAACTGCACCAAAAACTTCAAGTTTGTTCGCTGTTCAGCGCTCATTGTTAAACGACCTGCAACAGAGGACATGATTTTAAAAGCACGTAAGAAAAAGATTAGTGACTGTAGAGGGTTGGGAGCGCAGTTGTATACTCCAGAAGGATTACTTTGAAGGGGAAATATGGTGGTTTGTGGCTTGGGTTTGAAATTCATCTTTTAGGACACCAGTCCTGGAACTTTAATGACACACCTCGTACTTTCACAACTGTCCTGGTCAGAAAAGCTTAAAGATGGGTCAGAGTTATTATGGTAAAGTTTGGGAATTTTGGTGTTTTGATGAACCCAGTCAGCTTCCTCTTCACTACTACTAACCAACAGTTCCTTGAGCTCACGTTGTATCTGCCTGTATCTTTTATGGTAAGACATAATTAATTGAGAAGAGACTGTGATCAAAAGTCAGGGAAAAATAGGAGAGTTAGAGTAGTGGTTTAGTACTCTGAAAGATAACAAATGAAATATATTAGTTTAGAGTACACAAAAACAAATTAAAGTAGTTCTGCAGTTTACACAAAACACAGAGTAGCTTAAAGATTACATACTACAACACAAACGAGCTCAATGATTACACACAACACAAAGTAGCAAAAATTTGCCTTCTGAAGAGAGTTTCAGTATGACAGTGATATAGGTGATCAGTCAGACTTTAAAGGTCCGTAAAGTAAATTTGAAGCAGTACATCATGCATAGATAGAACATTCAATAAGACATTATATATACATACTCACTTTAAGTTGTCTCAACAGAGGGAAATAATTAATGGATGGAGTAGCTACCACCAGTTACAAGTTGAGGTTGATCCAGCCCATACAGTAGCAGGATACGCTCTTCCTGAAATTAATTGTTACTAATGGTCTGTCTGTGCAAATTTCACATCACATCCTAGTAAAATTAATTTCCTAAGTTTGAAAACATTCTATCTGACCTCTTCAAAACTAGTTACTATTCAGTAACTGATAATTTACAGACAAAAGTGGTTTTACCACTACACACATGAAAACTACTGCAGCTATATTAACAGGCTTAGTATGCATATGGGGAAGTAGAAATAATACCAGTGATGTTTCTGGCAGAAATGCCATAAAGAAATTGCAAACACTGCATTTTTAGCATAATGCATCCCAGTTAAAGAAAAATACATAGCTATATACATTTTCGTTGTCACTAAATTCATAACAGTATATCATGTTAGTAGTACTATAAGGTGTATTTCTGTATTTTATTATTAATAACGCATCATAAATCACTAATAACCACACAAGTGAGAAGTGAAGGGATCAAAACCCTCATGGTAATTGTGGGTCTTGCCAAATTTGCCCTATGTGGCTTCCTCCACCCTAAAACTCCGCCTTCCCGCCACGTCTTAAAGTTTGTTGGTGCTGGGAAAACGAGGAAAAAAACAAACCAGTAATAACGCCGAGAAAGGACTCTACACTTTTACCCATAATGACTACTTGAACAAGGAAGGGGGTGGCAAACCCTTCCTTCCATTTTGGCAGGTAATTTCTGGAAAGGTTAGGTTAGGTTAGCTTAGGAAATCTTGGGTTTGGTTAGTGAACAATAATTAAGGCAATCATCTAAACTTTGTATATACTTGGCCTAAAATATTTTGCAGTATTATTATAGCAGAGGTCAGATTAGGATTTTCGGGTTGAAACTACTTTCTTTTTATAGATTTCGATGTGCTATTTATAAATTGGCAATTTTTTGGTTCGTAAAAAAAATACTTGCCCCTCACCACCACCCCAATACTTCGAATCAGGTTAGGTTAGTGGGTTAGGTTTGGTTTGGTTTGGTTAGGTTATTTTAGGTTAGGTTAGGTGGGGAAATGAAAAAAAAATTGGTTATTTTAGATTGTTTTAGATTAGGATTCATTAGTTTTAGTGGTAATATTTTACTTTAGCTACACCAAAAGATTACCTTACCTACGGCCTTGTTTGCCTTACTGGAGTCTTACATTATGGTTAAGATTTCTATAAGTGTCCCCGCCGGGTCTCTATCCCCATTACAAGGTAAGATATTGCATTAATTGAATTAATATTTATCTTACTTTACGGGGTTCTCGAGTGTAGAGGTGTTAGACCTGTTTAATAAATGGGTGTCTTAATGACAAAAGATCTTCGGCCATGTATTCAAATATAAATAAGCGTTGTTCATTACCCCAAAACCATGGCAAGACGGCCAGGTAGGCGAGTGATATGTGGCGTTAGGTTATGTGCACCCGACTATCCCTTGATGTTTGTAAATACTTTGGGTGTATAGCACACTTTCCAGCCATTTCTTCAGTTTATAGTCCTCTGTTCTTTTAAAAAATTTCCGGGCTGGCGTGCTAGCCATTGTGGGGTTCCCTCGGGAGCCCAACCAGGTAAGAACCACTCCACTCAGGCCCCACCCCACTCCACTCCACCCCGGTAGGGTCATCTCTGGATAAGAGGTGACGAGCACACCTATCACTAACGTAGGGCAGACAGGCGTCTTCTCGCACAGCCGCTGCAACTCACATAGCCCCTAGAGCAGATGAAGAAACACTCTAGGACTAGATTCACTGCCGCCTAAAAATTCTTGTCCAACACTCTCTCCAATCACGCTCTCCCTTTCCTTGTACACTCCACTGACATCCTACACTTTGCCCACAGGTAATCCTCACACTTGAATACATCACTACATACCTGCTATTTGCTAGCACAGCCACGAAAGGCTCCAAAACAGCCTGAGACTTCCTGAACTGTCCCTGTCTTTCCCACAGTTTTCGCGCCAACGGCCTGGCACGTACAAGGCAGACCATCCGAGCAGCGCGTTGCGCAAACTCCCTCGCCCTATTATTTTAGCTTACTATGGTGATAATTCCTTAATATATTCCAACAATGCTACCCTGAAATCTATTTCATAATACATAATATGATTACTTTGTGGTTTGCCAGCATTTACGGACAACAATAGAGAAAAATTCAAATTCAAATTAAAATAATTTATTGATGTAAAGAAAATAAATACATCAGAGAGAGAGAGAGAGAGAGAGAGAGATGAATACTCAATTTAATCTCCGTGTTTCAGTGACTGCATGGTGCATTGCCTGGCGGCCGGGTAGACTATTTGATTTAGCGGGCAGCTCAAAATTTTGTAGCCTATATATATGTATGAAGGTTGCGAATATATGGATTATCATTAGTAGGCTACAGATGAAATATAACAACTAAAATTAATCAAGGTGGATGTATAATGTTCTGGACTGACCTTATTTTTACTATTTTATTTTAAATTTAATGTTAACAAAAGCATATAATTAACGCCCAGAATGCCATTTTTTGTAATGTATTATCACGTGAATTCAAGTACCAGATTTATGCGTGTATAAAATTACTAAAGAAACCACGTGATTTCTTTTTCCAGTTATTCACGTGAATCTGGTAACCAGTTATCCATGTGGAAAAGACGTGGAAATTTAGTGAATACTTGCGTACTCAAGATTTCACCAGAAATCCATGAATAATCCACATCGAATTCACGTGCCGTGCCCATTGGGATGTATGAGTTTTACTGTGTATGCGAGCGCGTGGTGTGTGTGTTACTGCGTGCGGTAGTGTGTGTGTGTGTGTGTGTGCCCCGGGGAATGATGCACACGCACTCAAGCAATATTCTGACGAAGTTTCCTCTCAGTGCAGGAAAAGAGAATGTTTACTAGGGTACAATACTACTACTACTACTACTACTACTACTACTACTTGCTACTACTAACTATTCCTTCCCGACTAGTGAAAGAACGAACCCGTATAGGATGCTGCTACAATTATTACCATCACCACCACCACCACTACTGCTGCTGCTGCTGCTACTACTACTACTAGTACTACACATCCCTCTTATTAACACTGCATAACTACAGAAAAACAACATTAAAAGAAAAAACGGACAAGACAAAAACAAAGAAACGAATAAAGCGAAATTGTACATATTAAACAAAAATAAATAAAATTAATAAAAATCAATAAAACTTATTAATATGTCCTTTTTCTATAGTTTGTGCTCTTATCAATATATCTGGCACCATTGTTAATATAATTTGGCACCTTTATAGATAGACCATGCCCTTATCAGTAAATAATGTCCTTTTTTATGTAGTCTGTGCACTTATCACCACGCACAATTGAGAATATAGGCTAGGCTTTCAACTGACATACTTTCAAATTGCGCCCTGGTGAAATATACGGTCTCTCTTTCTATAGACTGTTATTAACTCAACACCTGTATGTTCTTTTGCAATTTACAGCTATAGAGTATATCTTCATCGTCCTTCTTTGTATAAACTGTCATTAATTCAATGTCTTTATTTTTCTTTGCAATAATTACCCTAACCAAGACGTAAGTATAGAATAAAAGATAAGGAAGAAAATGAGTATACCAGAGAGAGAGAATACCCACAAATACCCCCCCAAAAAATAAATAAATAAATAAATAAAAATGAAATAAAAATAAATAAAAATAAACTAAAATAACAATAATTTTCACCCACCGCACATGCCTGCCACCATCCAATGAAAACAAGAATAAACATTTATATAAACAAATACCCAGAAATATCAATAAATAAATAAATAAACGAACAAACACATTTGAACCCACACATATACCCAAAAACCAACAAACACACAAACACTCAGTTAAACCCAATCACCAATAAAATAGATAAATAAATAAATAAATAAACACATTTAAACCCATACACATACCTGCAAACCAACAAACACACAAACACTCAGGTAAACCCAATCATCACATCTACCTGGCCTGTCACCACCAAGACTCATCACTACAGGAAGGATAATGAAATACCTGCCAAGAGTTTGTTAACAGTTCACTAATGCTTTAACAAAAATAACTTTGTTTATTTCCCGTAACTGAGTACAACTACCATGCCCTATAGTGGTACTTAATGCCTAGCTGTGTGTGTGTGTGTGTGTGTTTAGGATCAGGAGCTAGACTTTTCATATTTCCAACTCATAACTTCCCTTGTGTGTGTGTGTGTGTGTGTGTGTGTGTGTGTGTGTGTGTTTAGGATCATGAGCTGGACTTTTCATATTTCCAACTCATAACTTCCCTTGTGTGTGTGTGTGTGTGTGTGTGTGTGTGTGTGTGTGTGTGTGTGTGTGTGTGTGTGTGTGTGTGTGTGTGTGCCTCTAATGGAGTGGTAGGTACAGTACAGTACAGTACACACAAGTACAGTTTTATATATATATATATGCTGTATATATATAAAGAGACGAGTTTATATCACAAGGCTGATCACAGACATGAACAGGAAACTTGCTGTGAGGGTTGGCACTGTGCCACCATCACCCTTGCCTCTCTGGCCTGGATTCTGAAACACTTCACTCACTCACCACCCATTCTCAAAGGCCACAGCGATGATTAGCCATGTTCTCAAGAGTGTTTCTCCACATAATAAAGCAGAAATCTTGTTAATCTGTCACTATGAGTAAGAAAACACCCTTGGAAACCCATGTAGTTTCAACCAGAGCCTTTGAGAGTAGTGGAGGTGCATGCGAGAAAGAAGTGTCTCAGAATACAGTCCTTTATGTGAGTCACTGTCCTCATAGGTACATGAGAGGACACCCTGGTTACATTCCCCAAAAAATCATTTATATGTACAAGTCAAAATCAAAGCAAGAGAAATTTGGAGGGTTTTACCAAGCATATCACTGATTAACTGAATTTTCTGGTTAAGGTCAAATGGAATAGCAGGAAATTGACCTTTGAAAGAACCTGTATCTTTTTAATCTATTCCCATGTCATGTCTGGTGAATGAGATGGATCAGCAAACTCTGCAAGCACGAGTGAAGTGAATAAGGAACTGCAGGGAGACATGTGGGCACTTCTTCCAAGGCTTTTTGTTTATATAGAAGCCAGCCCAGTGTTGTCTCCGAATAGAACACAGGCAGTGAGCAAACATTGACACCAGAGCCTTGTACAATCTAATGGTTACACCTATGGCCTGTCCTTTCCCTCACCCACACCTAGCTAAGAACAGATGAATACAGCTCTTATATTCATACCATTCCTCTTTTCTCCCCCTCCCACATACCTAAAGAACACATAAATAAACTTGTTCTTATATTCATACCATCCCTCTTCTCTTCTTTACCCACAACCAGTCAAAGAACATAGAAACCCAGGCTCTTCTGATCATACTCCTGTCTTCTCTCCCATACCCCCATGAATGCAAGCTCTTATGTTCATACTGATCCTCTTTTCTGTTCCTCAATCATATCTAGCAGCAAAACAATGATATCTCTTGTGGTTTCTGGTAATGTCTCCTCTGAAGATTTTATTTTTAAGTTCTGTTTTTTACCTGAAGCAATTTCTCTATGTAAGTTTTTGGCGTGGGTGTGTGAGCCTTGCTGGGTTTACTACTAGATTTGGTGAACACTCTCTGTATTCCTCGAGTGTTGGTCTTTGGGGCCTGCTTGGGTCTGGTGCCAGGTTGGTGTTTGGTCCTGCACAAGTGGAGGAGTTATGAAGCATTAAGGGCACAAGTTTCAGCAGACGGAAGGCTGGTGTACCATTCATGGGGTGTTTTTATCTCTAACAGTCAAATCAAGGTTTATGAAAATTGGGTTAAGCTCTTGTGCTGTTATTGGTGGAGAAATGTGTAAATGAGAGGGAGTGCATGCAGGGAAGTCAAACTGTGGCTTACTTCTTGGAGGTATCAGTGAAAAACAGTGCTATCTCTTGCTATCTCCCCTGAATACCACCAAGGCTAGACTCCTGCACCATTAATAAAACAGTGCTATCTCTTGCCATCTCCCCAGAATACCTATTACTGTTAGACTCCCACATCAGTAAAAGAAACAGTGCTATCTCTTATGACCTTCCCTGAATACCACCACCACTATGTCTATGCTCCCTCAGTTATGGTCATTATTACTGATTCTATCACTCTTATGAATAGCTAGATGTCTGTCTGTCTGTCTGTCTTTGCATCTTGTGTTGTGGTTAGTGTGTTAGTTCATGTACAAGTGTGGTGAATGTTTCCATTATGTTTGTGTCTGTTTTTCCTACTTTTTTTCTCATAAAGAGTTAAAGAAATCATTGGTGTGTGTAAATGCTTCCTCATTTTCTAAGTATATTTTGGTTCTGGGGTAATCTGATCTTGTTTCGTTTACTTAATGGAGAGAGAAAAGAACGAACAACTTTTCCAACTTTTTTCTCATGAAGATAAATCGATGGTGTGTGTGTGTGTGTGTGTGTGTGTGAATGATTCCTCGTTTTCTAAGAATATTTTGGCTTTGGGGTAATCTGATCTTGTTTTGTTTACTTAATGGAGAGAAAAAAGAACAAACACATCAGAGGAACAGCACACATACATCACTTTGGGGACAAGGAAAGAGAGACAAAGTTAAAACAAACAAGAGGTGCCCACCCTAAGCCATCTCCAGCTCATCAAAGTCCTCCTCAGTTGGCAAGTGGCTGGACCCTCTCACATCTGGCCTCAGTCTGGTGTTGACCCACAGCTGCTCTGCATACACCCACACTGTCCTCCCTGCCACCTCCACCCTCCCTGGCCTGCGTGCGTTGGGCTGAAAGTGCACCAACCTCATTCCTCTTTCTACCAGCCCATGGAGCACTCTGGAGAAAGGCAGGAGTGTCAGTTAATGGAAAGACTGCTATTCTGGTCCTAATTCTGTGTTCTATATTTAGTCAGAAGTAGCTGGAAGGGGATGAGTAGGAAGACTGTTTTCTGTACTACTTTTCTAGTCTGTTCCTAATTCAGTGCTGCTCTGGAGAAAAGGAGGAGTGTCAATTAATGAAAAGACTGCTATTCTGGTCCCAATTCTGTGTTCTATATTTAGTCAGAAGTAGCTGGAAGGGGATGAGTAGGAAGACTGTTTTCTGTACTACTTTTCTAGTCTGTTCCTAATTCAGTGCTGCTCTGGAGAAAGGGAGGAGTGTCAATTAATGGAAAGACTGCTATTCTGGTCCTAATTCTGTGTTCTATATTCAGTCAGAGGTAGCTGGAAGGAGATGACTAGGAAGACTGTTTTCTGTACTACTCCTTTTCTAGTCTGGTTCTAATTCAGTGCTGCATCCAGTAGGGTCCTCAAACTGACCTGGTATAGTTGGCAATGACAGAGGTGAGGATGTCAGGGTTAGACATCACTTCATCATCAAGAAGGCGTGTCAGGTGGATCTCAACACCCAGCTGTCTTGTCCTCTGTAGGATATCTGTCTGACAAAGTGAAGCAAGACACATTATCTTCCAGAATTAACTATATGAAAGCAAAACACACACATACACACACATACATTACCTCATCAGAATACTGGTCTGACAAGGTGAAGCAGCACAACATATTCTCTTCAGATCCCTTTACAGAAACCCAACACAACCTGACAAGATGAGAATATAATCTAATACTGGGAGGTTTAACAGAACATCCCCTAACCTCACTAGAAGGAAAAGAGAACAAGAATACAATCTAAAACTGAATTCCTTTACAGAACATTCCTTACTTCACAAGAAAAGACAAAAAGGAGAATGCAACCTACTCCTGCAAGACCTAACAGAACACTCCCTAACCTCACCTTGAAGATGGAGTGCTCGAGGGCCTCAAACTCTCCCCCATCAATGTCAATTTTGAGGTAGTCCAGCTGATGGTGGTGGTGGTG
Source organism: Scylla paramamosain (assembly GCF_035594125.1). Lineage (NCBI taxonomy): Eukaryota > Metazoa > Arthropoda > Malacostraca > Decapoda > Portunidae > Scylla > Scylla paramamosain. The sequence goes on from NC_087187.1 coordinate 1,343,323, forward strand.
CAGTAGGTACATTATATTATCAAGAGGACGGTGCAGAAAAAAATGGTGCTTGTGAATGGAGGAATTAGAGGAGGAATGGGAGATGTGAGATGTGGAGAGTGGGGAGGAGATGGGTGGTGTGGAGGAGAGGGGAGAGGATACAGGAGAGGAAGAGGGGGTGTTGTAACTCTTGACCAAATGCACGTCTTCATCAGTTGACAGAAGGATGTGTAGGAAGGTGACTCTGTGGGTGATAAGACGTGAGTGTTAAGGACTACTACTGTTGCTGCTACTCCTCTTCCTCCTCCTACTACTACTACTACTACTATTTTCATACTTCTAATAGTGTTACAGGAAATGGTATCATAAAAAAAATACTACCCAACTACCAGCACCAACTACAACTACTACTACCACCACCACTAATACTACAACTATAAATGTTATAAATGGAGGGGACCATAAATGTCCCCAGGTCGGACTGCCTTTCCGTCGACGACCCTAAGTGTCTTGACACCCCCCTCAACTTTTTCTTCATTAACTTCTGCAACATTCGCGGTCTAAGATCTAATTTTCAATCTGTAGAACACCACCTCTCCTCTTCTAAACCTCATCTTCTTTTCCTCACTGAAACTCAGGTGTCTGAGGCAACTGACAGTAGCCCCTTTTCTGTTCCCTCCTACTTTCTCTATCCTCATTTTCGATCCAAAGCTGGATGCTGCGTTTATGTGCGCAATGACTTAACCTGCTCTCGTGCCCACGCTCTTGAATCTCCCGAGTTTTCCACCATCTGGCTACGACTACAGAGTCATTCTCATACTAAATTTATCTGTGCTGTATACCTCTCTCCTAACTCCTCTGACTATAAGAAATTCTTTGACTACTTAACTTCCAAAGTGGAGCACATTCTGACCCTCTTCCCTTTTGCAGAGATCTCCATTCTTGGAGACTTCAATGTTCACCACCAGCTTTGGCTTTCCTCTCCCTTCACTGACCATCCTGGTGAACTAGCCTACAACTTTGCTATCCTCCATGACCTAGAGCAATTGGTGCAACACCCTACTCGTATTCCTGACCGTCTTGGAGATACGCCCAACATTCTTGACCTTTTCCTGACCTCTAATCCTTCTGCTTATGCTGTCACCCTTTCTTCTCCGTTGGGCTCCTCCGATCACAATCTCATATCTTTATCTTGTCCTATCACTCCAATCCCTCCTCAGGATCCCCCTAAGCGAAGGTGCCTCTGGCGTTTTGCCTCTGCTAGTTGGGGGGACCTGAGGCGGTATTTTGCTGATTTTCCTTGGAATGACTACTGCTTCCGTGTCAGAGACCCGTCTTTGTGTGCTGAGCGCATAACAGAGGTGATAGTGTCTGGCATGGAGGCGTACATTCCTCACTCTTTTTCTCGTCCTAAACCTTCTAAACCTTGGTTTAACACAGCTTGTTCTCGTGCTATACATGATAGAGAGGTGGCCCACAAAAGGTACTTAAGCCTTCCTTCACCAGAATCTCATGCACTTTATATTTCTGCCCGGAACCATGCCAAGTCTGTTCTCCAACTAGCCAAAAACTCCTTCATTAACAGAAAATGTCAAAACCTTTCAAGATCTAACTCCCCTCGTGATTTCTGGCATCTAGCCAAAAATATCTCCAATAACTTTGCTTCTTCTTCTTTCCCTCCTCTACTTCAACCAGATGGCACCACTGCTATCACATCTATTTCTAAAGCTGAACTCTTTGCTCAAACCTTTGCTAAAAACTCTACCTTGGACGATTCTGGGCTTGTTCCTCCCTCTCCTCCACCCTCTGACTACTTCATGCCTCGTATTAAAATTCTTCGTAATGATGTTTTCCATGCCCTCGCTGGCCTAAACCCTCAGAAGGCTTATGGACCTGATGGGGTCCCTCCTATTGTTCTCCGAAACTGTGCCTCCGTGCTTGCACCTTGCCTAGTCAAACTCTTTCAGCTCTGTCTGTCAACATCTACCTTTCCTTCTTGCTGGAAGTTTGCCTACATTCAACCTGTTCCTAAAAAGGGTGACCGCTCTAATCCCTCAAACTACCGTCCTATTGCTTTAATTTCCTGCTTATCTAAAGTTTTTGAATCTATCCTCAACAGGAAGATTCTTAAACATCTATCACTTCACAACCTTCTATCTGATCGCCAGTATGGGTTCCGTCAAGGCCGCTCTACTGGTGATCTTCTGGCTTTCCTTACTGAGTCTTGGTCATCCTCTTTTAGAGACTTTGGTGAAACTTTTGCTGTTGCCTTGGACATATCAAAAGCCTTTGATAGAGTCTGGCACAAAGCTTTGATTTCCAAACTACCCTCCTACGGTTTCTATCCTTCTCTCTGTAACTTCATCTCAAGTTTCCTTTCTGACCGTTCTATTGCTGCTGTGGTAGACGGTCACTGTTCTTCTCCTAAATCTATTAACAGTGGTGTTCCTCAGGGTTCTGTCCTGTCACCCACTCTCTTCTTATTATTCATTAATGATCTTCTAAACCAAACTTCTTGTCCTATCCACTCCTATGCTGATGATACCACCCTGCACTTTTCCACGTCTTTTCATAGACGTCCAACCCTTCAGGAGGTAAACATATCACGCAGGGAAGCCACAGAACGCCTGACTTCTGATCTTTCTAAAATTTCTGATTGGGGCAGAGCAAACTTGGTATTGTTCAATGCCTCAAAAACTCAATTCCTCCATCTATCAACTCGACACAATCTTCCAGACAACTATCCCCTCTTCTTCAATGACACTCAACTATCCCCCTCTTCTACACTGAACATCCTTGGTCTGTCCTTTACTTATAATCTGAACTGGAAACTTCACATCTCATCTCTAGCTAAAACAGCTTCTATGAAGTTAGGTGTTCTGAGACGTCTCCGCCAGTTTTTCTCACCCCCCCAGCTGCTAACTCTGTACAAGGGCCTTATCCGTCCATGTATGGAGTATGCTTCACATGTCTGGGGGGGTTCCACTCATACTGCTGTTCTAGACAGGGTGGAATCAAAAGCTTTTCGTCTCATCAACTCCTCTCCTCTAACTGACTGTCTTCAGCCTCTCTCTCACCGCCGCAATGTTGCATCTCTAGCTGTCTTCTACCGCTATTTTCATGCTAACTGCTCTTCTGATCTTGCTAACTGCATGCCTCCCCTCCTTCCGCGGCCTCGCTGCACAAGACTTTCATCTTTCTCTCACTCCTATTCTGTCCACCTCTCTAACGCAAGAGTTAACCAGTATTCTCAATCATTCATCCCTTTCTCTGGTAAACTCTGGAATTCCTTGCCTGCTTCTGTATTTCCACCTTCCTATGACTTGAATTCCTTCAAGAGGGAGGTTTCAAGACACTTATCCACCAATTTTTGACCACTGCTTTGACCCTTTTAGGGACTGGCATTTCAGTGGGCATTTTTTTTATTAGATTTTTGTTGCCCTTGGCCAGTATCCTTCCTACATAAAAAAAAAAAAAAAAAAAAAAAAAACTACTACAGCCATGACAATAAAAAACAACAACTACAACTACAACCACTATTATTACTACCACTCCACTCTGATAATGCACTACCACCACCACCACCACGTCTACAACTCCACTCGCAACCATCATCACCGCCACCACCAGCATTACCTCTTGAACGGGTGTCTGCCGAGTCCATCCAGCAGCGGCGTGTCCTCGAAGACTATCACGTGACATCCCAGCTGTGACATGGCTGCGTCGAAGGTGAAGTCCCCGCCTGACCCGAAGGAGTACACGAGGCAGGAGGAGGAGGAGGAGGAGGAGGTGGGGAGTGTTGGGGATGAAGGAGCGTCGAGGCATACCATTCTGAGAGAGAGAGAGAGAGAGAGAGAGAGAGAGAGAGAGAGAGAGAGAGAGAAAGCGTTTTTAATATATTTTACGGTTCTAGTTACATATTAACAAGATTTCTACATTAAATACAGGGGAAGCAATTTTGAGAATGAATCCGGCTTATCATCTCTGTGGCCTTTGAAAGTCGTGGCGAGAGAGCTAAGTTTCTCAATACGTCTCTCTCTCTCTCTCTCTCTCTCTTTCTCTCTTACGTACTTGTCACCATCGTAAATCCCAACCCATGAGTTCCCGCCTTGTCTGATCAGCTTCCTGCAGCGCGCCGTGGGTCCTTCCATCACCAACAGCAGCGCGTCAAGGGAGCGTGTTAAGCGAGTTAAGGAACT
>NC_087187.1:1350000-1372500 GCF_035594125.1 Scylla paramamosain
GCGTGTGTGTGTGTGTGTGTGTGTGTGTGAGTGTGTGAGTGTCTAGTTGGTGCGCAACTGGTAGTCTCCATTCTGGGTGATGTAGCGGACCCACGGGAGCGCCTGGTAACCGGACTTCTCAATGATCTTCAAGTAGCGTACCTGCAAGGAAACACAAGTACAGAGAGAGGTGCGAGTTGCAGCACCTCACCCACTGCTTGCTACACACTAATACTCTGTGCCTCATCCCCTACAATACTTTACTTATTCCATGTAGCATCTGATTTGTTGAAGTTTACAGCATCTTTTGTAATGCGAGTTTTATTTATTTATTTTTTTTTTTTTAAGTAGGAGGGAAACCGGCCAAGGGTGTTACAAATTTGTTGCAGTTTTTTTCATTTCCTATAACAGTCTTTACTCATTCCAGCACCTGATGGCTGGATTAACTTTAAGATAAATTTTAAGAACAGAAAAGGTAAGCTGCAAGAAGCCATCAGGCCTACACGTGGCAGTCCCTGTATGAAACGTGCCTATCTGTATTTCCCCCTATCATCTCCACCCAATAAATTTGTCTACTGATACCTGAAAGAATTAAATACATTATGATTGGGTATTTAATTAGGTTAGGTAAGATAAGGTAAAAGAACATTAGATAAGGTAAGGTAAGGTTAGGTTTTAATGGCAGTGAGTGGTGGTAGGCTTGCATTGTCTGGCAGTGAGTGGGCAGAGTTCTCACCTGTATGCCTGAAGTAGTGAAGTATGGGATCTCAAAACGGACTTGTATGGGGGGCTTCCCTTCTGAGTCCTCGCCAACCACGCTAGGCAGCCCGAAGTGTGCACGCATCAGGTATTCCTTGCCGCCCTGCACACAAAGAAAAAAAACACATAACTCACTCATTCTCATAAAAAAAAACTGAAAAAGGAAAATAATGAAAAAACAAAAAAACAAATACAAACGACCATCAAAGCAAACCAAACAAAGGACAAAACACACCGGGAACGACTTGATGGTCCAAATGATGCAGCTTCTCTCCGGCGCATACTTGACAGACCCCACCGACGTCTTAAACTTGGGAGAATCAGCATCATTGGGAACTGGTATGATAATCTCCACATTGTTGGCGGTTGACCTCCTCTTGAACTGAGACTTTGCCTTTACCATGTACTCCACCCGACTGTGCGCGTGCCTCTCGATCACCGACTCTATCCAGATCAGTGGCTTCACCTGCAGGGGAGGGAGTGTTACTGGGTGTTTGTAGGGGAGAAAGAGAGGGAAAGAGAGAGACAAGGGTGTTTTGGAAAGAAGGGGCGAGACAGAAAGGGTGTTTTCATGGCTCTAGTGGAAGTTATTGAGGTTTTCAAGGGTGTTCATGAATACTACACCCTGCCACACACACACACACACACACACACACAACTTACATGAGTGTTTAGACGATACGACATCAACTCAAATTCTCCGTCAGGTGGAATGAAGGAAATGGTGCGGTCGTTTTCAAACCTGGAGGAGGAACAGGTGAGACAAGGTGAGGCAGGATAGAGGGGCAAGTCATGGTGCTGCTGGGACTTGTAACACACACACACACACACATCATGAAGCAAGGTATTAACAGTCAATAACAGCCTATCTTTTTTTTCTGCACATTCCTATTTCTAAATGTAATCAAAGTGTTAAGGTTTCCCATTCAAATGTAGGTATATTTTTTCAGTGTCCTTGGTATGATGCTAATAAATCATCTGAAACTATTAACACACATGCACACTTGGACACACACACACACACATGAGTAATTTGTGTATAATCTATGTTTTTTTTGTTTTTTTTCCTTGTTATGTGAATTCTCTACATGATCTTGCTATTCTTTGAGTTAAACTTTATACTTATACTGTGCAAGACCCATGTTCTGTATTTTTTGGGGGTAAAGGCTGAGCACAGAAATAAATACTCCATTCTACACACACACACACACACACCTGGACAGACGCACACACTGATGAAACTTGACATCCTCTAGCTCCACACTTTTGCTCTTCCCCCGGCCAGTGGACTCGAAGAGCACCTTGTCGTTGAGTCCCAGGCGCAGCTCTGGCATGCCCGACAGGTACACCCTCATCTTGATGCTGCCCACAATCTCACTCCTCAGCACATTGCCGTTTGAGTTTGCCTGTGGGGGCGGACAGAGGTGCGGGGGACGGTTAAGTTATGTGATAATCGTACAGTTAAAAGAGAAAGGCAGGCTGACTGAAGAAAAAAGTGCAAAAGTCTCATTTTTTTTGTTCAACTTGACTAAACAGAAAAAAAATCAATAACATCTTCTAGAAAGGTAATAGCTGATCATAAAACCAAGCATTATAACATCAAAGAAACTATAAAAACTCCACACACACACACACACACACACACACACACACACACACACTTACCAGCAAATTAACTCCCTCTATGACATCAAGAAACACCTCGTTCTTTCTGTACTTGATGCCTTCAGAGCGCCAAGACACAGCATTGGTCACCGCAATGGGAGGCCGTGGTGCGATCTCCAGCTTGTGTCCCTCCTGTGTGATGTACCTGAGGGTGGCAGGAACATAGGAACATAAGGATTGGTGCAGGAAGCCATCAGGTGTACACAAAGCAGTCCATGTATTAAATATACCTGCCTATTTCCACTTATCACCTGTAAATAAGTCTATTCTTCTCTTAAAGCTCTCTCATTCAGCACAAACAACATGATTACTGAGTCTATTCCATTCAAAAGAAGCACAGTGATTTAGACAAAATCCTCCACATACAAAGTTATATACAGAATAATTTTTTGCCTAAAGAAACAAAGAATAAGTGAAGGTTTTTAGATATACGGTGATTAGAGAGAGTTTTAATTAGGCAGGGACCTAATGGTGGAGCTGAAGTGTCCTATGGGATATAACACACACCCACAGACAGACAGACAGACAGACAGACAAAGAAAAAGAAAATAAACAAAGGGAAGGTTTAAAAATATACACTGATTTGAAGGTAATGAAGTGCCCTACAGGATAACACAGGGATACAGACAGACAGACAGACAGACAGACAGACAGACAGACAGACACTCACTCCTGCAAGATCTTGGTGTCGGTGGTCTGTGGGTAGCCAAAGTCCAAAAGTTCATCGAGAAGTTCATAAATTATCACAAAATTATCACGAATGCTCTCCTCCTCCAGCTCCTGTGAGAGAGAGAGAGAGAGAGAGAGAGAGAGAGAGAGAGAGAGAGAGAGAGAGAGAGAGAGAGAGAGAGAGAGAGAGAGAGAGAGAGAGAGAGAGAAGATAATGTATAGTTAGATATGATTCCTTTAGTAATACAAATTATACAATTTATTCATTCAATTTATAATACAATATACATACTACTACTACTACTACTACTACTACTCTTACTACTACTATTACTCATCCACTACTATTATCATTACATTTACTACTATTACAACTACCACTGTTACTCCTCCTCCTCTACTACTACTACTACTACTACTACTACATGTCTAATACAGCTGCTATTACTACTACTACTACTACTACTACTACTACAATACCCCCTCTTACTCCCAACCCTGCTCTTAATACTACTAGCACTACTACTACCACCACACAACTGTTCCTACTGTCACTACTGCAACACCTTCCCTATCTTATCACCACCACCACCACCACCACCACCACAACCGCACCTTGAAATACTCCTGGGCTACAGATACCAGCTTGTGCAGGAAGGAGAAGACAAGGGTTACGTTGGCGTTGATCCTCGTCGCTGACACTACGTACAGATTGCTGACCTTAACGAAGCAAAATGTGGCCTCCTGGATCTGTGGGTGGTACAAGGGCATGACAAGGGTGACCTCAGTAAATTCTCAGGGTCAGTAATCAGGGTAGGATGGGCTTGATAAAGGGATGAGAGTAGATGGTCATGCTGAGGTCATTAAGTGGTACAGGGAGCATAACAAAGGTGACCTAAGCAAATTTCTCAGTAATCAGGATAGGGCATGAAATAATGGGTTTAAATTTGACTTAGAGATGCAAAGATTAAGTCTGAAGTGAATAAATAAAGACTAAAAATAAAATTATCAAATAAAATGTATACGAGAAAGAAAGAGAGAGAGAATCAGAGCAGCCGGTACCTGGACAATGGGCGCCATGTTGCCGTCATCCTCCCGTTCCAGCACAATTGGCATAAACTTCTCTATGACGCCCATGTCCACATCACCGCGGTAGTTGCGAGAAATGAGGACCTGTGGGAGAGACGCAGACACTTGAAAACACTTATAAATTTCATCGTACTTGCCAGACACACTTACAAACACTTAGAAGCTTCATTACATTAGCCAGGGGGAGACACAGACACTTGAAAACACTTATAAACTTCATCGTACTTGCCAGAAACACTTAAAACACTTACACACTTCATAGAACAGACACTTGAAACCACTCACACACTTCATCACATTTGCCAGACACACTTAAAACACTTAACACACTTCTTATCTACCAATCTAACTACTGCAAGGGAACACAGACACTTGAAAAACACTCTGGAGATCATTTTATTACATTTGTCAGTCCATTTATCTATCTATCCATCCCACACACACTCACACACACATACACACACACGTCACTCACGCTCTCAGCCCCGTCAGCCCCTGGTGGGAAGAGGGTGTCACACATAACTCCCTACACCCTTTAAGTAATGCTATAGAAAAATATTAATGATGTACATGAGACAGAGAAACAATAATTAAAATGCTGAGAAAACTTTATCATATATACAAACAGCAGGGGGACACTGGTAATGGTGTAATGATAACAAGACAAAGACTATTATCATCTTGTTAATATGAGGGATAGTGATAATTAGCGTATGGAAGGCTGGAATATTAATACGACTAAGGTTTCTGGAGTATACGTCAAATGTACACAAGAATAACAGATGTATATGAGCCATACTTGTACGTACCTTGCCTTTTACGTCCAGAATGTAGATAGCTGATATAGACATGGTGGCGGCAGTGTAGTAGTAGTAGTAGTAGTAGTAGTAGTAGTAGTAGTAGTAGTAGTAGTAGTTTTCAGTCCTTTACACACTGACCTACAAATACAGAAATAAATAAATAAATAAATAAAATTATAAATATTTGGACTTCGCGGTTCTCTGTCAGGCTTGGTTACCCGCCAGTCTGCCCTCATCACCCGGCACTGTTCTGTCCGGTGGTGCTCCTCGACGCCATCACCCCGGCTGCCTGTTCATGCTATTGTGGATTCAGTTCAGATTTCCCTCCTTCCTTCCTGTTTGGTACATAACACATCCACGTCTTAGAAACATGCTGCTGCCTGACGCGCCTCGCCCGGTCCGTGCCACCAGACACTACAACAAGATAACGTCCCTAAAGGCACCGCACACGGACCGGTACAGAGTCAGTGCAATTCCCACCATGGTGCGAGCCATCAATCAATAGTCCCTTCTAGATTAGACTTACCGTTAGGATTAATGTTAAGTATTTCCCCACCCCCTATGTACATTTTCAGTTTGTTAACTGCCTAAATAATAAACCGTTTATTATTATTATTATTATTATTATTATTATTATTATTATTATTATAGCATGTACAGCCTGTGGGTAGCTGATCTTACGGTGCTGGAGACATGCTGCTTCCAGGTCACCTCCTGACTACTGATATGTGTGTGTGTGTGTGTGTGTGTGTGTGTGTGTGTGTGTGTGTGTGTGTGTGTGTGTGTGTGTGTGTGTGTGTGTGTGTGTTGCCTGGTAGGGTGAGGGTGTTGGTGGTGGCTGGGCGGCGGTGTTGGTGTTGGTGGTGGTGGTGGTGGTGGTGGTGGGTGAGCAATAATAATGATAACACGGGTGAAATTTTAATGGATTTTAATGAATTTAATACCCATTTTTTACAGTATAAGAATAATAACACACAAAAAAAAAGATAAATATAGGACAAGTAATATTCTAGGCATTGCACAACATAAACAAATAAATAAACAAATGAGTGAAAAAAAACATATCAACAAATAAAGATATATTAAAAGTTTTACCCACTGGTTTTGAAAAATGCCAAACACACAGGAACTCTAACAAAAACAAACAGATACCACAAAATAAAACGAAAAGAAAAAAATACCTTTCCCAAAAATTCTAGCCTTCCCATCAGTCCCAGGTAAACACGCACATCTCTCCCTGATTTCTCTCTTATTTCAGACTTACCCCTCAATTCTGAGTGCGGCCGAGTGTTCCTTCAGTATTTCGTGCTGCGTGCGGGTCTGTGGCAGGTGTACTAGAGGCGCTATCACGAAAAATAAAAAAGTAAACACTGACAGCTGCCCACCGCCATGTCAACACTTCCAACCTGAGGTGGTTCCAATATTATGTTTTTTGCTATTTCTTCTATTTCTTGATTTTTTTTGGTTACTTTTCATATTTTATTGCTTGTAAAATTATGTTTGATTGAATTATTGTATTTTCTTTTACTAAAAAGACCGATTTCTAATATCATAATTTTTTTTTTCTATTCCTTTTATTTCCTCTTTTCTCGTTTGATTTTCTATATTATGTTGTTTATAAAATTATGTTTGACTTAATTATGATGTTTTTTTTTATTTGGTTTAAGAGTTCCAATATCATTATTATTTTTTCCCCCTTTAATTCCTCCCTTTCGTTCTGATTTTTATATTTCACCGTTGTTAAAATAATGTTACTGAATTATGCTTCGCGTACATTTTCAACACACACACACACACACACACACACACACACACACACACACACACACACACTGCATAAGCATATGTACAACGAAAGACAAGGCAACACACACACACACACACACACACACACACACACACACACACACACTGCATAAGCATATGTACAACGTAAGACAAGGCAACACACACACACACACACACACACACACACACACACACACACTGCATCACCATCTGTACAACGAAAGATATGGCAACACACACACACACACACACACACACACACACACACACTGCATCACCATCTGTACAACGAAAGATAAGACAACACACACACACACACACACACACACACACACACACACACACACACACACACACACTGCATCACCATCTGTACAACGAAAGATAAGACAACACACAGACACACACACACACACACACACACACACACACATACACACACACACACACTGCATAAGCATATGTACAACGTAAGACAAGGCAACACACACACACACACACACACACACACACACACACACACACACACACACACACACACACACACACACACACACACACACTGCATCACCATCTGTACAACGAAAGATATGGCAACACACACACACACACACACACACACACACACACACACACACACACACACACACACACACACACACACACACACACTGCATAAGCATCTGTACAACGTAAGACAAGGCAACACACACACACACACACACACACACACACACACACACACACACACACACACACACACACACACACTGCATCACCATCTGTACAACGAAAGATAAGGCAACACACACACACACACACACACACACACACACACACACACACACACACTGCATCACCATCTGTACAACGAAAAATAAGGCAACACACACACACACACACACACACACACACACACACACACACACACACACACACACACACACACACACACACACACACTGCATCACCATCTGTACAACGAAAGATAAGACAACACACACACACACACACAAACACACACACACACACACACACACACACACACACACACACACACACACACACACACACACACTGCATCACCATCTGTACAACGAAAAATAAGGCAACACACACACACACACACACACACACACACACACACACTGCATAAGCATCTGTACAACGTAAGACAAGGCAACACACACACACACACACACACACACACACACACTGCATCACCATCTGTACAACGAAAGATAAGGCAACACACACACACACACACACACACACACACACACACACACACACACACACACACACACACACACACACACACACACACACTGCATAAGCATCTGTACAACGTAAGACAAGGCAACACACACACACACACACACACACACACACACACACACACACACACTGCATCACCATCTGTACAACGAAAGATAAGGCAACACACACACACACACACACACACACACACACACACACACACACACACACACACACTGCATCACCATCTGTACAACGAAAAATAAGGCAACACACACACACACACACACACACACACACACACACACACACACACACACACACACAATGCATAAGCATCTGTACATTGTAAGACAAGGCAACACACACACACACACACACTGCATCACCATCTGTACCATGAAAAATAAGGCAACACACACACACACACACACACACACACACACACACACACACACACACACACACACACACACACACACACCTTGAAATACCTTGAAAAAAAAAAAAAAACACTGAATATTTACTGGGAGGGACTGGAAGGGAGTTAGGGAAGGTACCACTCTGAAACGTCACGGCTCGGGGGGGGGCTTGTGACGTCACGGCTGGGGGTTGATGACGTCACAGCGACTGTTATTTACGTACGTATTTCATTTTGAAAATGACCCCTCTAAAAAACGCAGCTAGACAGGAATGCTTTATAAATTCAGACTTGTCACATATATTAATTAATACCACAAATAACAACACATTTCAAAACGCAGTAGTATTAAAGATATTTAAAAAGAAGTATCTGGAAACTGTTGGAACTTTCACCCAATTTAAAATCGTTCAAATGTCCACCCATTCTGGCTTAAACATAACGGAAAACACTTTAAAAAATCTGAACTATTTTCTAAAACCATTTAAAGTGAGCTACAAGCGCAAATAAAAAATTTACCGAAAAAAAAATTCAATATTATTGGAAGTTGAACACGAATAAAAACAAGTGTACGGTGCACGCATTTCACTGAGCGGGACGGCAACACACTTAAAAAAACACCAATTATTTTTTAAAAACAATAAGAACCTAGTACAGGCTGAAATAAAAAATTTAGCTTTGGGACCGTATAAAAATACGCCGAAAACGGCCCTCTTATTTACACAAAAACAACGCCAAAATCACCACTTTTCACGCAACACACGCGTTCAAATAACTTAAAAAACAACGAAATATTTTTACAAACCATAAAATCTTAGCTACAAGCCGAAATAAAATACTTAAGAAATAGAGAAAATAATATTGGAACCGGAGGGGGCTGGGGAGCCATATCCAAGATGGCGGTGGGGGGCCAGTGGAGGGGACGAACCCTTCTCACTCATTTAAACCCTCGCCAAACTTAAACTAAGTAATGGCAGGTATATCTAACGAGCTGATATTAAGGCTTGGTCATGTGGCTCCGCTTTGCGACAGTATTGGTTTAAAACACTTATAGATAAGATAAATAATGGCTGATAAATAGAGATGACCCAGATTGTTTACATTTTGATTAAGTTCAATTTTACGGTTTTTAGCAACGAGACGAGGCTGACACAGGGATATATTATGCTGGAGGTTAGGTGAGATGCGTTAAAATGAGTTAAAACCGTGGACTGTTCAGTTATTCATTAAAAAGTTACGTTAAGTTACCTAAATTTATTCATTAAAAAGTTACGTTGTTACCTAAATTTATTCTAACACTTCCTAACCTTACCTTCCCTGTGGTGGTGATGGTGGTGATGGTGGTGGTCTACCTTCCTGTCTCCTCGTCACTATGGCTGGCTGTCTAGCACCTTCTCACAGCCAAACTTTTCTTTATTTTGCTTGTTTTCACCCACTGCTGCCTTCGGGTGTCCACTGCTAGAGCCCACGCCTTCCTCATTACCAACTAAAGGAGGTTTAACTCATGGGTAAGCCTTGGCAGCCACTGTGTAGGCGTGGTTACACACACACACAAAAAAAAAAAAAAAATTCTGTCAGGCTGGGAGTTGAAACAGACGCGTACTAAAACCACCCATAGACGCGACACACTGACTGGTTAATTTGTCGGGCAGCACCAGGCGCCAACCCTCAGCCCCGTGTAGCTCTAGACATGACGTAGGGGTGTAGTAAGCCGCTCCGTGCGTGTGTTTGTGTGTGTGTGTGTGTGTGTGTGTGTCTTGTGCCTCTTCTCTGCGGTGCAGCCTCTCAACTCGCCTCACACACGCACACAGTAGCAGGTCCCACCAGCCAGCACCAACAGCCACCTGGACCAGTAATCTACATAGTAAATAAACAATGAAGTGTCCTGTAGTTTTTCTCCAATTATTAATGATATGTATTTAGGAAAGTGTTTTGTTTGTTAAGGGCATTGTTCTTTTTTTTCATTCCTCTCTCTCTCTCTCTCTCTCTCTCTCTCTCTTTATATATATATATATATATATATATATATATATATATATATATATATATATATATATATATATATATATATATATATATATATATATATATATATATATATATATATATATATATATATATATATATATATGCGTAGGGGTGGTGTGTGAGTATGGCTGTGGTCGCGGACAATTGAAGCGGACCAAAGTAAGCGAGTTTTGATGAAATATTTGACATGTTCCATCATGGAATTACTGTTACCTGTTTTTTCATCACACACACACACTTTCTCTCTCTCTCTCTCTCTCTCTCTCTCTCTGTATATATATATATATATATATATATATATATATATATATATATATATATATATATATATATATATATATATATATATATATATATATATAAAACCTAAATTCTGCTGTATTTGGAAAGTGGCAGTTTTGCATAATATTTGGAATAATTACATATGTACGATAATTTTACCAGAAGTACAATTTCAACCAGTGTAATACGATAATATGGCCAAAACAATCTGGGGCATTCGCGCCCCAGTCTTTCACCAGCTCTAATAGGGGTCAGTTTGGATTACTGTTTGCGGCCTTGTGACCTCGTCATTACAACTATTACTTGTTCTTGTCAAGATGCCCAAACGAAAGTGTAAATTCACTGCAGAGATGCAGAACAAACTCCCGTGCTTCAAAAAAATAATTTACATGTTTTCCAGTATCATATCAGGACCATAATCAGATGTTAGTGAAGGTGTCCGGAATTTTGATAGTTCATATATGGCAACCCTATTTTTATGTCTATCTTTACTTTCAGGGATTACGTATGCTTAGTCCATCTCTCTCTCTCTCTCTCTCTCACACACACACACACACAGAGAGAGAGAGAGAGAGAGAGAGAGAGAGAGAGAGAGAGAGGGGATTGTTAATAGACAGATCCACGAGTATCTTTTTCAGAGACTTTATTATGTACTTTCCAGTTGCAAAATTATGAGAAAATGATTATCTTAACTGATTGTTGCAGTGGTCAGGGCGACAGACTGACCCACACACTTCCACTTGGCTGCACACACACACACACACACACACACACACACACACACACACACACACACACACACACACACACACCTACCAAACATCTCATCCACGAAACTAAAAATCACAAAGTACAAAATAAATTTCAGATTATATGCATGTTAATCGTTGGGTAAATTTACAAACATCCTGGTCCGTGAGAGTTCTTCCGTCCAACACCAGCGAGTGACAGGGACACGCACAAGCCCTAACACTCCAAAGAAAACACATCCCTTCCCCCCCATGGCTGGAAGACACACCCCTGCTTCCCTCCTCCAAACACAACAACATAAACTCAAGCCAGGGGCCGCCTCACCCCAGCTGCAGGTTTCCCACATCACGAATGAGGTATTTTTCCGATCTCTCGCTCTCGGACGCATTCTCCAACTTACGCTTGAGGTTAACGCGTGCATTCTTCGCCCCAGGACCCTCGCAGGCTTCAGGGAGGAGGTCCGCGCTCTCCTCGCTGTCTGTCGTCTCACTGAGGTTCTCCCCGCCCACCTCTCTCGGTATGACATTGTGTTCTTGCAATTCTAAGTGTCTGTGCTGTGTGGGAGGTAGCATCACCCCAGCCTGGTCCTGCTGGCACTGGCCGAGAGCACCGGTGGCCTTAGAGCCGTCCACAATGGCCTCTACCTTGCTAGTCCTCAAATGTGTGTTTTCCCAGACTGGCGACACACTGGCACTCCCTGATTCACTGTCACTGTAATCCATACTGCTGCTGTGGCCGTCCCTGGAGGGCTCACTGCCTCGCCACTGCCCACTCATACCACTAGTCTTGCTCCTGGCACCACCGCCGCCGCCGCTGGGTAGGTCAGGGTGCAGCTGTGCATCACCCCCAGCAGGTCTTGGAGGCAGGTTGTGTGGGCCTGGCAGGTGGTGTAGGGAGGGCCTGGCAGTGGGCTGAGGGGGGCAGGTCCTCACGCTGCACTTCGGAGCCCCAGATTCCGTGTCAACGTCATCTGGAGGGAACAAAGATGAAGATGTCTAATGATCTCGTAAAATTGTTTTTGCAAATAGGTACCACCTCACTCAGAAAGCAGGTACCTTAGACATCCAGGTAATTGATCCCTTTTTTTGTACACCACAAACCAGGCCAGCTATCCCACAAAGGGTGACCTAAACAAAGCATCACACACACACACACACACACACACACACACACACTTAACCACATCCCCAAGTGGAGAGACAGTCTTATGGAAAAACCTCTTACTACACCCAAGAGGTACACCACAGCAAGCCGCATACATACATACATACATCCTTTACCTGTGAATAGGAGATGTTCGGCCACAATATCCATGTACTCATCAATGGAGAGAGAGAGCACCTGCAGCATCTCATCCAGGCTGGGCATTGGCTGCATCCCCACCTGCTCTGCACTGAAGGAGGTGAGGCTGTACCGGTCTGAGATTCCTCGCCTCTGACACTTGTTCCCTTCCCCTACAAAGCTGAGAGGAGAGGCAGGGTGAGGGGAGGGAACAGCTGGCTGGATCCTGACACCTGAAGTACACTATATCAAAATGAGGTGGAGAGCTTAGGTGAGGTGAGGTTTAAGATGCAATGCTGCTGATGCTTGGGTCCATATTTTAAAACACTTGTTCTCTCAGCACTACTATTTTCAGAGGGAAGTTGTTTTGGTCCTCTTCTCCTCACCTCTCACTATCCTAAGCAGTGAAAGGTGGTGTTTCGATGCACTCTCTCTCTCTCTCTCTCTCTCTCTCTCACAGTACCCTAACATGTACTTTTTGCTATATATGATGACGAGTGGCTGGACCAGCATGGTGTGGGTGAACCCTGTTATCGAAACCAGGTTGGGCCATGGGAGGCGGGCCAGGATGAAGCCCAGCATGACACAGGAGGCAGCAATCTGTGGGACAAGGATGGTTCAGGAAAAAACGACACAAGTTTAATCTTTCTTACCAAATCAAGGAACTTCCAGATAAAAGAATGATACAGAGACAATACACAAAATGAGCATTATCCCTTTGAAAAAATATAAAGAATGAATGTTTTAAAAATATACACTTTAATATTACACTGGTTAAATTAAGATTAGAAGGGCATCTGATGGAGGTACTGACTAAGTGTTCAAGTGTGTGTGTGTGTGTGTGTGTGTGTGTGCGTGACCAAGCTTCCTGTGCTGTACCTGAGCCAGCGTGGTCTTGGGAGGGAAGGCGCAGGTGGTGGCCAAGTCACACACGAACCTGGCCCATTCCTGAGTGACGGGAGGCGCCCTTACACACTTGAGCAGCACAGTGGCGTAGTCAAGAACTGAAGGGAAGGGCACAAGATTACATAGGATTACAAAGAACAGCCAAACAGCAAGAGACCTTAAGAAAATTTCATCACTAAATATTTGTAATAACATGCAAGCTGTTCCTGACACAAAGGCACCGGTCATGTCAGCAGATAAAGTATCAATCAAGGGACGCAGCATCACTGTCTCACTTGTAGGGAGTGCCACGTTGCCCCTGAGTGCCGCCATGATGTGTCCAATGGTGCGTACCACGTGGCCGTAGCAGTAAGTGTCATCTGTGATCCAGCACGCCTCCGTCACTGTCAAGATACACTCCCCCGGCTTGAACCTGAAATAGACGCATGGTTACACACTGAGAGGGAAGAATATCGACTTAAATAAGAACATAAGGGCATAAGGAAATAAGGGAAGCTGCAAGAAGCCATCAGATTTACATTGTGCGGAACATACCTACTTTTTTCCACCCATCATCCTCCTCTGATCAAAATATGAGTTCCTGGCACTGTAATATTGATGCCTTGTAATTCTCCATTTATCCTTCGCCTTTTTTCCCCCCTAAACATTTAAATTTACACCATTATTTCCATGGTTAATGCTCTTGTAACTGCATGTCTCCCCCTCTCCTAAAGCCTTCCTGCACAAAACTTTCTACTACCTCTCTCCTCTATTCTCTCCACCTGAAGATAAAAGCATGTGAAGCAGCAATCAGGTCAGTACACACCTGGTGGCCAGCAAGACAGCAGTGATGCCAATGAGCTGCAGCTGGTTACAAGTCACCTGCTCCATGCTCAAGTAGGCTTCCACAATCTGCAAGGCAACACCAACATAAGGAGACAGCTGCTGTGAGATGCGCTGGCTCTTGTTTCACGGACGGACAAAGAGTACCAGTTACTAATATGACCACAGCAATGATACATGTTATCTGGAACAGAATCTGCCTATCAGGACCTTCAGGAAGTCCACAGAAATTATCTAACAAAACAAGAGCAAGATAGAACCTGGCTATCTCTCAGCTTCAGGAATATACATAAGGAGATCCAGAGAATTCATCAAACAAAGCCCAGTGTTCGGAAATGCTTTGTTCTCTATTTTCAAAGGCCACAGAGATGATTAGCCAAGTTCCCAAGAAAGTTTTGCCCATTAATAAGATAGAAAGATCATTAACCTGTCACTAGAACCACAAAAAACACCCTTGAAAACTCATGTAACTTTATCCGTGAGCCTTTGAAGGTCGAGGTAAATCACAGAAGTTTCGGAATATGATACAAAACCAGAGCAGGACCTGAGTGGCAGCGTGGAGGATGTGGGAGGAGTGCAGCCTGATGTTGGCCACCTCACACAGCCAGTCAACCAGGACGTGGTGCACGTGGGGCGTCACCTGCTGCTGGTACCGGAGGGCATAGTACGTGCGGGAGGGGGGGCTGCTCTGGAGGAACTCACGGATCTCTGGCAGACCTTGGATTTGAGGACATCTGCGGGGAGGAATGTTTATCACTACCAACAGGATTATAGATACTGGAAGGAAATACTTATCACTGCCAACATGATCTTTGATACTAGGGTAGTTTTTCTGATAAGGAGACTAGTGTAGGGTAACAAATTGCCTATAAAGGAAATCTATCAATCTATCTATATATCAGGCTGGCAATCCCACACAGGGATGGCCTAGACAAAGCAACACAAACTCATTCACAAATCCTTCGCACTCTTAGCCACGTCAGCCCCTGGTGGAAAAAATATCAAATACAAAACTATTATTCCTACACCAGACACACCTACCACAATAAATGCAGCGAGACAAGACTACTCACAATAAGCACAGTGAGTCCTGAGAGGCGATTAACCACTCACTCATTCACTCACTCACTCGCTCACCTTGACGTAGCCAGGAAGTGTGAGAGGGTGAGTGCCGCTGGGTAGTATCCGGTGAGGCACATCTCCCGCATGTCCCTGATTGCCTGCAACGCAGTCCAGGTTGCCCTCACGGTGCCTCTTCTCGTACCGGAAGCGCCAGTGGAGAAGCCGCGCATGGATGTCCCCCTCCTCCAGCGCCTTCTTCACCCAGTTGATCTCAAAGGCATCCGAATGGCTCGCTCCATCCGGCACCACCTCCGAGATGCGGCTCAGCACACGGATGCCCCACGACGCTCCCTTCAGCTGCAGCATAGACAAGTGTGAGACAAGTGTGAGATGAGCATGAGACAAGAGCAGGATAAGCTCAGAAGACACACAAAGCATGGGTGAACCTAAACGGTGATCCTATAGGTAGTCAATGGAGAAATAAAGTGTTGGATATAAACAATGAGAAGTGTTTTCTTGTGATTATAGATACATAATTTAATTCACTAAAGTTTAGCAGTAAAGTTCAGTAACAGATACAGCTTTACACACACATTTTCAAGCTGATGATGACACTGCTTGCATCCACCTAGCAGACTGCACACTCAAAAAAATATCACATTATGAAGCTAGGTATTAACAGTCAATAACAGCCTATCTTTTTTTTCTGCACATTCCTATTTCTAAATGTAATCAAAGTGTTAAGGTTTCCCATTCAAATGTAGGTATATTTTTTCAGTGTCCTTGGTATGATGCTAATAAATCATCTGAAACTATTAACACACATGCACACTTGGACACACACACACACACACACACACACACACACACACACACACACACACACACACGAGTAATTTGTGTATAATCTATGTTTTTTTTGTTTTTTTTCCTTGTTATGTGAATTCTCTACATGATCTTGCTATTCTTTGAGTTAAACTTTATACTTATACTGTGCAAGACCCATGTTCTGTATTTTTTGGGGGTAAAGGCTGAGCACAGAAATAAATACTCCATTCTACACACACACACACACACACCTGGACAGACGCACACACTGATGAAACTTGACATCCTCTAGCTCCACACTTTTGCTCTTCCCCCGGCCAGTGGACTCGAAGAGCACCTTGTCGTTGAGTCCCAGGCGCAGCTCTGGCATGCCCGACAGGTACACCCTCATCTTGATGCTGCCCACAATCTCACTCCTCAGCACATTGCCGTTTGAGTTTGCCTGTGGGGGCGGACAGAGGTGCGGGGGACGGTTAAGCAAGGGGATACTGGAGACATCACAGCAGCATTAGTGCCCATGATAACAGTACAATCAGTCACGTGAAAGACTTCAGTTCATGCAGACGTGATAATTTAGTGCAAATTTAGAAGATGTAGAAGAGAAAGATAGGGTAAGTAAATAAAGCAGGAAGTGAAGTGTTAATTATGCAGGTGTCACAAAAAAAAAAGACGACTGATTTAAGTTATGTGATAATCGTACAGTTAAAAGAGAAAGGCAGGGTGACTGAAGAAAAAAGTGCAAAAGTCTAATTTTTTTTGTTCAACTTGACTAAACAGAAAAAAAATCAATAACATCTTCTAGAAAGGTAATAGCTGATCATAAAACCAAGCATTATAACATCAAAGAAACTATAAAAACTCCACACACACACACACACACACACACACACACACACACTTACCAGCAAATTAACTCCCTCTATGACATCAAGAAACACCTCGTTCTTTCTGTACTTGATGCCTTCAGAGCGCCAAGACACAGCATTGGTCACCGCAATGGGAGGCCGTGGTGCGATCTCCAGCTTGTGTCCCTCCTGTGTGATGTACCTGAGGGTGGCAGGAACATAGGAACATAAGGATTGGTGCAGGAAGCCATCAGGTGTACACAAAGCAGTCCATGTATTAAATATACCTGCCTATTTCCACTTATCACCTGTAAATAAGTCTATTCTTCTCTTAAAGCTCTCTCATTCAGCACAAACAACATGATTACTGAGTCTATTCCATTCAAAAGAAGCACAGTGATTTAGACAAAATCCTCCACATACAAAGTTATATACAGAATAATTTTTAGCCTAAAGAAACAAAGAATAAGTGAAGGTTTTTAGATATACGGTGATTAGAGAGAGTTTTAATTAGGCAGGGACCTAATGGTGGAGCTGAAGTGTCCTATGGGATATAACACACACCCACAGACAGACAGACAGACAGACAGACAAAGAAAAAGAAAATAAACAAAGGGAAGGTTTAAAAATATACACTGATTTGAAGGTAATGAAGTGCCCTACAGGATAACACAGGGATACAGACAGACAGACAGACAGACAGACACTCACTCCTGCAAGATCTTGGTGTCGGTGGTCTGTGGGTAGCCAAAGTCCAAAAGTTCATCGAGAAGTTCATAAATTATCACAAAATTATCACGAATGCTCTCCTCCTCCAGCTCCTGTGAGAGAGAGAGAGAGAGAGAGAGAGAGAGAGAGAGAGAGAGAGAGAGAGAGAGAGAGAGAGAGAGAGAGAGAGAGAGAGAGAGAGAGAGAGAAGATAATGTATAGTTAGATATGATTCCTTTAGTAATACAAATTATACAATTTATTCATTCAATTTATAATACAATATACATACTACTACTACTACTACTACTCTTACTACTACTATTACTCATCCACTACTATTATCATTACAGTTACTACTATTACAACTACCACTGTTACTCCTCCTCCTCTACTACTACTACTACTACTACTACTACATGTCTAATACAGCTGCTATTACTACTACTACTACTACTACTACTACTACTACTACTACTACTACTACAATACCCCCTCTTACTCCCAACCCTGCTCTTAATACTACTAGCACTACTACTACCACCACACAACTGTTCCTACTGTCACTACTGCAACACCTTCCCTATCTTATCACCACCACCACCACCACCACCACCACAACCGCACCTTGAAATACTCCTGGGCTACAGATACCAGCTTGTGCAGGAAGGAGAAGACAAGGGTTACGTTGGCGTTGATCCTCGTCGCTGACACTACGTACAGATTGCTGACCTTAACGAAGCAAAATGTGGCCTCCTGGATCTGTGGGTGGTACAAGGGCATGACAAGGGTGACCTCAGTAAATTCTCAGGGTCAGTAATCAGGGTAGGATGGGCTTGATAAAGGGATGAGAGTAGATGGTCATGCTGAGGTCATTAAGTGGTACAGGGAGCATAACAAAGGTGACCTAAGCAAATTTCTCAGTAATCAGGATAGGGCATGAAATAATGGGTTTAAATTTGACTTAGAGATGCAAAGATTAAGTCTGAAGTGAATAAATAAAGACTAAAAATAAAATTATCAAATAAAATGTATACGAGAAAGAAAGAGAGAGAGAATCAGAGCAGCCGGTACCTGGACAATGGGCGCCATGTTGCCGTCATCCTCCCGTTCCAGCACAATTGGCATAAACTTCTCTATGACGCCCATGTCCACATCACCGCGGTAGTTGCGAGAAATGAGGACCTGTGGGAGAGACGCAGACACTTGAAAACACTTATAAATTTCATCGTACTTGCCAGACACACTTACAAACACTTAGAAGCTTCATTACATTAGCCAGGGGGAGACACAGACACTTGAAAACACTTATAAACTTCATCGTACTTGCCAGAAACACTTAAAACACTTACACACTTCATATCTGCCAGTCTACAAAAAGGGAACAGACACTTGAAACCACTCACACACTTCATCACATTTGCCAGACACACTTAAAACACTTAACACACTTCTTATCTACCAATCTAACTACTGCAAGGGAACACAGACACTTGAAAAACACTCTGGAGATCATTCTATTACATTTGTCAGTCCATTTATCTATCTATCCATCCCACACACACTCACACACACATACACACACACGTCACTCACGCTCTCAGCCCCGTCAGCCCCTGGTGGGAAGAGGGTGTCACACATAACTCCCTACACCCTTTAAGTAATGCTATAGAAAAATATTAATGATGTACATGAGACAGAGAAACAATAATTAAAATGCTGAGAAAACTTTATCATATATACAAACAGCAGGGGGACACTGGTAATGGTGTAATGATAACAAGACAAAGACTATTATCATCTTGTTAATATGAGGGATAGTGATAATTAGCGTATGGAAGGCTGGAATATTAATACGACTAAGGTTTCTGGAGTATACGTCAAATGTACACAAGAATAACAGATGTATATGAGCCATACTTGTACGTACCTTGCCTTTTACGTCCAGAATGTAGATAGCTGATATAGACATGGTGGCGGCAGTGTAGTAGTAGTAGTAGTAGTAGTAGTAGTAGTAGTAGTAGTAGTAGTAGTAGTAGTAGTAGTAGTTTTCAGTCCTTTACACACTGACCTACAAATACAGAAATAAATAAATAAATAAATAAAATTATAAATATTTGGACTTCGCGGTTCTCTGTCAGGCTTGGTTACCCGCCAGTCTGCCCTCATCACCCGGCACTGTTCTGTCCGGTGGTGCTCCTCGACGCCATCACCCCGGCTGCCTGTTCATGCTATTGTGGATTCAGTTCAGATTTCCCTCCTTCCTTCCTGTTTGGTACATAACACATCCACGTCTTAGAAACATGCTGCTGCCTGACGCGCCTCGCCCGGTCCGTGCCACCAGACACTACAACAAGATAACGTCCCTAAAGGCACCGCACACGGACCGGTACAGAGTCAGTGCAATTCCCACCATGGTGCGAGCCATCAATCAATAGTCCCTTCTAGATTAGACTTACCGTTAGGATTAATGTTAAGTATTTCCCCACCCCCTATGTACATTTTCAGTTTGTTAACTGCCTAAATAATAAACCGTTTATTATTATTATTATTATTATTATTATTATTATTATTATTATAGCATGTACAGCCTGTGGGTAGCTGATCTTACGGTGCTGGAGACATGCTGCTTCCAGGTCACCTCCTGACTACTGATATGTGTGTGTGTGTGTGTGTGTGTGTGTGTGTTGCCTGGTAGGGTGAGGGTGTTGGTGGTGGCTGGGCGGCGGTGTTGGTGGTGGTGGTGGTGGTGGGTGAGCAATAATAATGATAACACGGGTGAAATTTTAATGGATTTTAATGAATTTAATACCCATTTTTTACAGTATAAGAATAATAACACACAAAAAAAAAGATAAATATATGACAAGTAATATTCTAGGCATTGCACAACATAAACAAATAAATAAACAAATGAGTGAAAAAAAACATATCAACAAATAAAGATATATTAAAAGTTTTACCCACTGGTTTTGAAAAATGCCAAACACACAGGAACTCTAACAAAAACAAACAGATACCACAAAATAAAACGAAAAGAAAAAAATACCTTTCCCAAAAATTCTAGCCTTCCCATCAGTCCCAGGTAAACACGCACATCTCTCCCTGATTTCTCTCTTATTTCAGACTTACCCCTCAATTCTGAGTGCGGCCGAGTGTTCCTTCAGTATTTCGTGCTGCGTGCGGGTCTGTGGCAGGTGTACTAGAGGCGCTATCACGAAAAATAAAAAGGTAAACACTGACAGCTGCCCACCGCCATGTCAACACTTCCAGCCTGAGGTGGTTCCAATATTATGTTTTTTGCTATTTCTTCTATTTCTTGATTTTTTTTGGTTACTTTTCATATTTTATTGCTTGTAAAATTATGTTTGATTGAATTATTGTATTTTCTTTTACTAAAAAGACCG
Organism: Scylla paramamosain; assembly: GCF_035594125.1. Classification (NCBI taxonomy): domain Eukaryota; kingdom Metazoa; phylum Arthropoda; class Malacostraca; order Decapoda; family Portunidae; genus Scylla; species Scylla paramamosain. Next base: position 1,371,350 of record NC_087187.1, read on the forward strand.
ATTTCTAATATCATAATTTTTTTTTTCTATTCCTTTTATTTCCTCTTTTCTCGTTTGATTTTCTATATTATGTTGTTTATAAAATTATGTTTGACTTAATTATGATGTTTTTTTTTATTTGGTTTAAGAGTTCCAATATCATTATTATTTTTTCCCCCTTTAATTCCTCCCTTTCGTTCTGATTTTTATATTTCACCGTTGTTAAAATAATGTTACTGAATTATGCTTCGCGTACATTTTCAACACACACACACACACACACACACACACACACACACACACACACTGCATAAGCATATGTACAACGAAAGACAAGGCAACACACACACACACACACACACACACACACACACACTGCATAAGCATATGTACAACGTAAGACAAGGCAACACACACACACACACACACACACACACACACACACACACACTGCATCACCATCTGTACAACGAAAGATATGGCAACACACACACACACACACACACACACACACACACACACACACACTGCATCACCATCTGTACAACGAAAGATAAGACACACACACACACACACACACACACACACACACACACACACACACACTGCATCACCATCTGTACAACGAAAGATAAGACAACACACAGACACACACACACACACACACACACACACACACATACACACACACACACACTGCATAAGCATATGTACAACGTAAGACAAGGCAACACACACACACACACACACACACACACACACACACACACACACACACACACACACACACACACTGCATCACCATCTGTACAACGAAAGATATGGCAACACACACACACACACACACACACACTGCATAAGCATCTGTACAACGTAAGACAAGGCAACACACACACACACACACACACACACACACACACACACACACACACACACACACACACACACACACACTGCATCACCATCTGTACAACGAAAAATAAGGCAACACACACACACACACACACACACACACACACACACACACACACACACACACACACACACACACACTGCATCACCATCTGTACAAACGAAAGATAAGACAACACACACACACACACACACACACACACACACACACACACACACACACACACACACACACACACACACTGCATCACCATCTGTAC